>NC_056745.1:1489824294-1490046794 GCF_019279795.1 Protopterus annectens | reverse complement strand
AGGCTAATGGGGCAATAGTTCCCAGGGTTTATAGTTGCTCCCCCTTTATGAAGTGGGATGACTGTAGCAGTGCGCCACTCATTAGGGACATAGCCTGAGGTGAGGCTGTGATTGAACAGGGCACAGAGATGTGGTGCCAGTTCATTTTGTAGCTCATGTAGGATGCAGCCAGGAATATTATCAGGTCCCATGGATGCTGTATCCTTGCTTTGGGCAATGCAGCTTTTACCTGTGCTGCACAAATGGTGGGTATCAGGCTTTCTTCTGGTATAGTGATAGGGCCCTTGGGGGGGGGGGGGTGAGAGGGGTAAAGTTGGCACTGAATCTGTTGGCCAGTATGTTGGCTATATCTGTTGGCTCAGTATAGGAGGTGCCATTGTGCAATAACTCAGAGCAAATCTAGGTATTGCCTTTGAGGTTTTTGATATAGCTATAAAAGGCTTTGTGGTTGTTTTTGGTGTCAGCCGCAATTCTGTCTCCATAGCTGGCTTTAGAGGATTTGATAAGGGATCTCAGCTTTTTGTTGAGACTGATAAGGGAGGTTTTCCAGTCTTGTGACTTCATTTTTTTCTGCAACAGTTTCTTCCTTCTGTTGTAGAGTTTATTGATAGCTGGGGACCACCAGATTGGCTTCCTTTTTTGTAGGAGAGTGTCTTAGTTCTATTTGGCATGGCAAGGTCCATGCATTTGTGTACTTGCTTGTACAGTGCATTGGTGTATGATTTGGCAGTCATGCAGCTATTTTCCATTGGCATGGTTGCTGAGAAGTTAGCCACCTCTGTTTTTAGGAGCCCAAAGTCAGCTTTAGAGAAGTTTTTCAAGGTAGTCACCTTAGCTGGGGGTGTAGGTGAGATGAAGATTTCCATGGTGATCAGTTTGTGGTAAGATTTAACCAAGGAGAAATTGATTATAGGTGTGGAGCAACGGTCTCCCATGTTGGTGATAACCAGGTCGAGGATGCTGCTTCCTCTAGTGGGGATCAGAATGAGCTGGTCTAGGGCATTATAATTGATAAATTCCAGAAAGCATTGGGCCTGTACATTGGTACTTGAATAGTTTTCCCAGTTGATGAAAGGGTAGTTGAAGTCACCCAGTATGAGAGTATTGGGTTGGACCTTGATAGATTCCAGGGTGCTTAGGAAGTTGGAGTGAGAGGCTGGGGACATGTTTGGGGTTCTGTAGCAGGCTATGACTTGTATCGCTGTCTTACTCAGTGTTAGTTGTACCCAAAGTATCTTGGATGCATTATGTTGGGCTACCAGTCTAGAGGTGTGTGTATCCTTTAAGAATATGGAGACACCACCACCTTTGGAGCTTGCAGCCATATTCTGGGGCCGAAAGGTATGGAATGAGTTGTAGCCTGGGAGTGCAGGGGTGCTTTCTGCTTCTTTAAACCAGGTCTCCATTACAGCACAGATGCCAACATTCTGCATTTTGAGGAGAGCTTTGAGCGAAGGTGCAGCCAGTACTGCCTTTCCTTCCCTGGGGGTATGAAATTGGAGCATCCAGTTAGCCAGTCAGGTCTATGGACATTTAGTCTTGTACAGTACTGGAATTGCCATGACCAGGAATGTTAGTTTGGCCATCTCAAGCAGGGGGTGGGAATGTGGACAGCAATGCTGAAAATATCTTGGTAAGCTTTATAAAATGCTCCAAGTAAAACTGTCAGTACTATAATGACGTAATCTGACACATCCCCTTCAGGAGAAGACCAAGTACTGTCCTTTTGGAATTAAAATTCAATTAAGTAATAGACCCCATCCACAATATTTTCATTTAGATGTAAGCGATGTTGTATGAAGAGATCCTGGTGCAGGTGAGAACTGTCGAGCACAAGTATAGTCACATGAGAGTAATAACATAAGCATGGTGCTGTGGGTGGGACCAGTGAGTGCCAGTAAACGAGGTCTTCAGAAATAGCTAGTCTGCTCATGAGAAGACATGAGTCAGATACAGTGGTTCCATTTCAGAACTGCATCGCCGTGTGATTGAGCAGTGGACAATGATGTATGGTTATTGGGTACAGATCGTGTATGAGTGTGTATTCTGTGTGCAGATGTAGGGGGCTATCTTGAAGAAGATACAAGTATACATTGCAGAAGATGTGTATACATGTGTTGGAAAAGATGTGTGCATGTGGGTGATTGTGGCAGAAAGTATCCAGTGTGGTGTGCAAGGTATGTGTGTGTTTGCTGCCTTCACAGAAATGGACTACTGAGACTTTGCATACCTGCTGATCACACTATAATGGGCAGTCATGGAGCAGCAGTAGTAGAATGGCATAAGATTGTTGGGCAGATGATGGACATCTGGTGTCAGTACATCCAGCGTCAGCTATGGGTAGTGATATAGTGATCAAACAGCATTTGCTTTTGTCCATGTAAGCCATGCAGCATTACTTCCTAGAGAACTAGCCACAGCCTTATGGTTATCTAGCATAATGTGTGTGTGTGTGTGTGTGTGTGTGTGTGTGTGTGTGTGTGTGTGTGTGTGTGTGTGTGTGTGTGTGTGTGTGTGGGGGGTAGCAGAGAAATGTGAAGAGGGAACTTGGGTGTCAGTGCATGGGGATTCCTGCATCACCTGGAAGGGGGTGTCCTGAGCTGATATCCTTTAAAAGTTTTACTCTCCCTTAATCAATGCAGCCCCATTGTATGGAGAAGTGTGTGTGTGTGCGTGTGTGTGTGTGTGTGTGTGTGTGTGTGTGTGTGTGTGTGTGTGTGTGTGTGTTGGGGGGTGCATAGCAGAGAGCTGTGAAGAGAGAATGTGTGTGTCAGTACATGGGGATTCCTGCATCTGCTGGGGAGGAGTGCTCTGAGCTGATATCCTTTAAAAGCTTTACTCTCCCTTAGCCACTGCAGCCCAGTTTTATGGAGAAATGTTTGAAGTCCCATGTTTCACTGGTGTGTGTTTGTGTGTGTTTATGTGTGTGTGCGTGTGTGTGTGTGTGTGTGTGTGTGTGTGTGTGTGTGTGTGTGTGTGTGTGTGTGTGTGTGTAGCAGTGTGGAGGTGGTCTTTCTACATCTTGTGTGGATGTTGAGCTTAGTGCAGTGGAGAACTACAGATGGAAACTGTGGGGATACTTGACTGATACCTCGGTGGTGGTCAACAGGTGTCAGTATACTGGGTCAGCTGTCATAACTACCAGCTTACAGCTACATCATAGCCAGTTAAAGTTTTATATGTATTGTGTGGTTATTGGTGAAACTGGCCTGAGATGAGTTGCTTTGTTTAGTCTCTTGTGATTACAGCATGGCTTTATGGAGAGATGCACTTTGGGATATTTTTTTAAGTACGTTGTTGGTGCATGCTCAGGTGCTTTCCATATGGTGGTGCTGCTCTGTATTTGCTGCTATAGCTTTTGGGGGTCGCAACCTGACAGTAGCCCATATATTGGTCCCTATTAAACACTGAAGCATCACAATGTAGAGAGATGTGGTCAGTGCAATGTGGATCATGGATCTCTTTCAATAAGAGTTTGCCAGTGAGTTTTGCACACATCTGCCTGTTTTTTTGGGGGGGTAATGCAGAATTAAACTGTGTATGGTAGATTTCTTTCAAGAAATATATAACTAAAGTGAGCACAGTCTAGAGCTGGATACACTGAGCACCAGGGAAATTAGTTTGCTACTCATCCCAAAGTGAGATTAACAGAAATCAACCAGGTACGATGGGCTTAAGTGCAACTGTTGTTCATTTAGCTCAAAAAAGATGATGGTGCAACACATGTTGCCTGCAATAGGCTTTTCTCCCCTTTGCAAGTGACATTCAGTAGGTTGGCTAAGAGTTTAAATAGCTTTAGCTGTGCTCATTGCAAAGCACTATTAACATTAAATGAATAGGATATGTGTGCATCCAAGTAAGGACTGTGACAATTGTCATTTCATTGTAGTTTATAAGGAATACAGTGAGTAACCATCAAAATATTCCCTAATGCAAACATCTTCTACAATGTACACAATAAGGCAATACTTATTGAAATTAGAGATTCACAACAGAACCATAATGAGATATGCAATAATAGGCATACAGTAACATTTCATTGTTCCAACAAGTAGACACGACAAATAACACTGCAAAAGCAACCCAGTGGTGTAAAGCAAATATTGTAGACACCAATAACATCCAACACCACTCTGTGATGGAACAGAAAACTTTAATAAAATAAATGTTCAAAGTAAAAGGCAAGTGGTTTTGCAATGAAAGTTGCTTCTTCAGACCATTCAAAATGTACAGCAAAAACTGTCATTATATAGTTAAACCAATCAGGAAATGCTCAATCAAAAACTACAAACAAAACATCAAAAATTAGCTGTGCATAATTAATAGTCTCAACTAACATCAATAACCTATCATAAAACAGTACAAAAATCTTGTCCTATCAAAACAAGTACAGAAGTCTGTCTACCTATCAAGACACAGTAAAAACTGTAATGTAATTGGGCGTAACAACCGATGTGGAGTGTTAGAACAACAAATCAAATGAGGGTGACTAACAATGTAACTGCCTATCAAGGCACAATAAAAGCTATGTTGCAATTTCTAAAATAATTAGTGTATGCACTAAAACAACCAATCAGTGAAAAAACAGCTTCCCTTAACGTGTAGCATTCAGTCGGAATGCCCATCTAATTATATTAAATAATATTATGACGTTTGAATTGTTTGTAGTTTTTGATTGGGCATTTCCCGATTGGTTTAACTATATAATGACAGTTTTTGCTGTACTTTTTGAATGGCCTGAAGAAGCAACTTTCATTGCGAAAGGGCTTATCTTTTACTTTGAACGTTTATTTTATTAAAGTTTTCTGTTCCATTGCAGAGTGGTATTGGATGTTATTGGCATCTACATTTCATTGTTATGTAAAGCTCTGCATGACACAACACTGTTGACATTTTGCTAAAACAGTTTCACTATATGTAAGGATGACCACATGAGCAGAGAGTATGCTTTTGAAATGGAAAGTTTTATTTTATTTATTATTTATTTATTACAGTTTAATGACCAGGATAGTCTACTGGGCCTGGAAGAGCCCATTTTCAGTGGAGGCCCGGGGAGAAAAGCTCCACAGGATGTAGACAATTTTAAAATAGTTACACAAAAGTAAATAAAGTAGTAGAACAGTGACAAATACAGAGATAATATACAATTTGTTAAAAAAATAACATTTCTAATCCTAGGTAATGACTTACAAAACTGAGATTCATGTAGCCTAAACATATTAAAAGTACAGGCATTTCAGATGAAAAAAAACATGTAAGTAAAACATTTCTGTACAGATAAAAAACAAGATTTTTTAAAGTTATAAATACGAGGAGAGGACAGAGAGAATGTGGGGTGGGAGGGGTAAAAGGTGGTATGTAGTGCAGAAAGGGAGTGGGTTGGGGGGTGTTTATGAGGTATGGGGTAGGAGAGGAAGTAGAGACAAAGGGTAAGAGAGCACAGTGATAGAAGGTTGGGGTATATAGTGCATGGGAGATAGTTTTAAAGAGTTTATGTGGTAGGGGTACAGGAACATTCCTACTTTGAAAGGAGGTGAGATTTGAGAAGAGTTTTGAAGTTTGAGTGGCTCTGAATATTTTGAGGGGTGGCAGGGAGAGAATTCCAGAGTTTAGCTAGGGACCAGGATAATAGTAGGTGGCCAGGAGGTTGACGAGGCTTATATATGTTTAGAAGATTGTGGTTTTCTGATCTTAGAGAGAGGTTGGGAATGTAGGGAGTTAAAGAGGCGGACAGAGAAGGACAACTAGAAGGTTTGAATATGAGCTTGTGAACAGTAGTAAGTCTAAGGAGTTTGAGGCAGTTAGGAAGTTCAAGCCATTTCAGGGAGTGGAGAAAGACAGTGATGTGATGAGTTTCTGGAGTTGGTGGCAAATTTGGAGATTTTATTGTAACAGGCTTCCAACTTGGCCTGTAAGCCTAGCTGAAGATTAGTGAATGGGGGGGGGGGGCACTGTACATGAGAAGGAAGAAGGTAAGTAGAGATAAGGGCGTGTCTGGTGGAGGGGGTAAGGTAATGATTGTGTCTATACAGGAGACCTAGTTTGTGGTGAGGTTTTTTGATTTTAGTTTGGATATGGATGTCAAATTTTAGATTTTCATCAATTATGACACCGAGCAGTTTGGTATGTGATACTGTTTCTATGGGGCTGTTATTCTGACTGGTCACTGTAAAAGAGTTTTTGTCTATATTGGTGTTTTTGGATGGGGAGAGGATCATTAACTTTGTTTTAGTGGCATGTAAGGCAAAGTGATTACTATGCATCCATGATTTGGTATTAGAGAAGGGTAACTGAGTTTTGAGAAGTAGGTCAGGGGGTGTCTGCTGTACAAATAATGGTCGAATCATCAGCATATTGAATTAGTGTGGCAGCAGAGACAGACTGGTGGAAGTTATTAATGAAGGTGTTAAAGAGGAGGGGGCCTAGGATGGAACCCCGGGGAACTCCAGTAGGGGTGTGTAGAAAGGAAGAGAGTGAGTTTTTCCATTTGACAGCTTGCTGTCTTTCAGAGAGGTAGCTGGTGACCCAGGTGATGGTGGGGGGGGGGGGAGAGTTGGGATGATAGTAAGGGGTGAGAAATGGAATCAAAGGCTTTCGAGAGTTCAAGGAACAAAGTAGAAATTATTATGCCAGAGTCGTGAGCAAGGTTTATGGAGTCTAGAAAAGACAGGAGGGCAGTGATGGTACTATGCCCAGGACAGAAACCATGTTGTGTAGGGGTTAGTTAGGACTGAATACATTTCTCCATGACTTTTGATAGTGGGGATAGGATGGCTATGGGCCAAAAATTAGAAGTGTCAGTGTTTTTGCCCCCTTTATAGAGTGGAATGATAAAGGAGTGTCTCCATAGTGAGGGAATGTATGATTCTAGTATGGATCGGTTTATTAAGATAGAGATGGGATGGGCAATGCTATCTGCAGACAATTTGAGGAAAGTTGTGGGTAGTTATCTGGGGCAGGGGAGCATGGTTTGAGTTGAAGGATGAGCTTCTTTATTTTGCTTATAGAGACAGGAGAGAAGCCAAAAGTAGGAGTAGAGACAGTTAGATTGTGCAGAGATGCAGAGGGGTTGGTTGGGGAGGAGGTTGAGAGTGGAGAAGCTGGTGGTGAGTTTAGCTATGGATTCTATGAAGACGGTATTGAAGTTAAAGGCATTTTCTGGATTATCCTTATTGCCTGGGTGGAGAAGAGAGGAGTTAGATTCCCAGAATTGTCTTGGGTTGGATACGTTTTCTGATTGAAGTTTATTGGAGTATGATTTTCGATTCCTGATTATTAGCTTTTTTGCAGTCTTACGGAGTCGTCTGACTTCTGTTAGGACATGGGGTAATTTATTTTTATGGTAAAGTTTCCACTTTTTGTCTCTTAGGTGCATGATTTGTTTAGTTTCTTTGGTTAACTCAGGGGAGGATGAAGTTTTAACTCTTTTAGTTTTTAGTGGAGTAAGGTTGTTAAGAAGGTTCAGGAAGATTTTATTAAAGTAATCAATGGCATTGTCAAGAGGCAAGTTTTTTACGGGTGACCAATCTGTTACTTTAAGCAGTCTATGAATATTTGTGGGTTGAAATTGGAGAGGTTCCGAGATTGTACTCTCACTCACTGACTCACTGGTTACATTTTCAGGAATAGTTAGATTTGCCATTACTATGAGTTGACATATGAAATTTTGTAACTTTTATTTTCTGTGAAAATGCTTCTCAGCTGACAGGGATAAGGACAGACATGAGGGTACACCTTCTAATAGGCCATTAGACTAAGAATATTGTTATGCATGGGGAAGTAATTATCAAAACCTTAAAAGACAGGGCATACCATACACTGGCTAACAGAAGGAGGGAAGATGGGAGGACAGTCCTGACCAGAAATTAAACCTGCAAAGTTTGCCTTTGTAAAAGGTATATATTTTCTCAGCAGTCTGCTAACATTTTTCAAAAGCCATTTTAACAGAATGTGGAACATAGCATAAGAACGTATTGGGCTAGCTACCCTTGCAGGTCATTTTAAGTCTAGCTAATTTCCCTTCAAAGGTGAGAATCAAACTCTGTACTTTGTGTCTTTGAGGTCAACACCTTGAGCATTATGCCTTCATCTAAGATACAGAAAAACATGTGTTAACAGTCACTGTAATCTAGTCAGTGGCATCTGTACTAAGAGCTCAAACCTAGCAGTATTTGAATGGAACTAGGATGTGACAAAATACAGTAGAGTGACTTCTCCTCTTGAGCTCTGTCCCCCCACTGCATTATGGGACAAATTTAGCTTCCCAAGGAAATGAAGTTTGAACAGAATGTCTGCCCCTGTGAGGGCATTCCAGAATGTCTGCCCCTGTGAGGGCATTCAAACTTACAAAAAAAAGTTAGATTAGTAATGCTTATTTATACTGCTGCAGTCAAGTTTGGGTTGAGTAGCTCTTCATGAAAAGATAAAAAATATTTTTTCATTTTTTGCTAGTAGTTACCCATTTAGTTGTTTTCTTTTTATATACTCATTGGGCTTTGCTGAGTAAGTGTGCTGTTACTATGTCTTAACACAATAAGTCTGTAGTATAATTAATTAATTTGCACTTTGTTGCCTCGGTTAGTTCCACACTAGACCACGGCCTCTTTAGTATGCAGTAACTAGTAATATTAATAGGACTGCGTATGATCGGAAAACCGTCATTGTATTTGTTATTACAGCACTTTTGGACTTTATTCTGATTGCCCAGTATGAGTCTGAATGTAATTATACAAAGTTGTTATTTGTGATTTAGTACTGAGCATAGTGTTATATTTATCACCCAGTAAGGAAGTACCACTGAGAAAGGCATTGTTTGACAACATCAGTAATATGTGATAAAACTAATAGGCCGCAGAACAAATTTCTTTATCAAAAGAAATGTCCTTTTCCAAGTAATTAATACTGTAACTCTGAAGGCTTCACGTAAACATGTAGTGATTTTTTTTTCTGGTATAGAGAAGCAGAGAACTGCATGCATTGTCTTAACTTGAATTCAGATTGCAATGTACATTATTTTCATTAGACAAAATTAATGCAGAGGAATGGCATACTTACACTATAAAAACTGTACTCAAGTTATATAAAAGAGTCCTTTGTTTCATGTCTTCTTTTCTTTCGGCTTCTCCCGTTAGGGGTCGCCACAGCTGATCACCTGTTTCCATTTCTTCCTAGCCTCTGTATCTTGCTCTGTCACACCAACCACCTGCATGTCCTCTCTCACCACATCCATAAACCTTACCTTAGGCCTTTCTCTTTTCCTCTTACCTGGCAGCTCCATCCTTAGCATCCTTTTATTTATTTATTTATTTATTTTATTTTACATTTGTTGACCGGGCTAGTCTAGCTGGATATATATCCATTTTCAGTAGAGGCCCGGGGAGAAAAGCTCCACACAAATACAAACAAAAACAAAAACAAAAAACCAAAACAAAAACGTATACAAATAGAAATATATCATTACATGGTAAAAAAGGATTAAAAACCATATGATGCAGTGTAGCACTTAAGAAAGTTAACATAGAACATAATCGTTCTTATAGAGGTGAATAGATGCATTCTAGTAAGAGATAAGTACAAAATTTACATCAGACTTGAGGGATTTAAGCAATACATTGAATAAAGTTTGGTATAGTGATAGTCTTAGTTACACGACTAATTATTAAATGTTAGGAAGAAGGCAGAAGAGGAGAAAAACAGGGTAAAGGTGTTGATTAGTCAGGTTTACTACAAGGACATAGCCAGTGACTTTGGAGGTGATTTTTGAGTTTTGTTTGAAGAGTGGCAATGATGTAGTTAGTATTATATCACTAGGTAGCAGATTCCAGCTCCTTCCTGCTGTATTAGTAAATAGAGAGTCACCAGCTGTGCTATTAGACTTTGTTAAGCTGGCAATGAGTTTACTAGAAGAGCGAAGGGAGTTGAGATTATTATATGAGATTAAAAGTTTTGAGAGTATGGGGGTATTATTGGGTTGGTACAGTATTTTGTGGGCAATTGTGAGTTGGGGGATTAACAGATGGTTTTGAAATTCCAGCCAGTCTAGTTGTTTCAGGTTAGAACAGTGGTGAGTTCTAAAGGGATTTCCAGTAGCGAATCGAGCAATATTATTGTAACAAGTTGCAAGTTTGTTAAGGTTAGTTTTCTTAAGGTTAGTAAAAACAGCTGAGGCATACAGAAGAGTTGAGATTAGATGGGAATGAGCGATCTTGGCTCTAGCTGATGTGGTTAAAAAAGACTTAATTCTATATAAGGATCCTATTTTTCTGTTGACTATTTTAATGGTGTTGTTAATATGTTGATCAAAAGAGAGATTATTGTCAATGGTTATTCCTAACAGTTTGGTAGTAGAGTCAGGTGAGATGACAGTGGCATTATTTGAAGAGATTGTGAAGTCTAAGGGGGAGGACCTAGTAGTGGGAGTAAAGAGAAGGAGTTTAGTTTTTTTGGCATTAAGTAGGAGGTAACGTCTGGTAAACCACGTTTCTACTGTGTTGAAGATGTTTTGAGTAAGGGAAGAAAGTTCAGTTGGAGAGGTAGCTGAGCAAATAAGGGTGGAGTCATCTGCATATTGAATGCAGGTTGCTTGAGGAATTGCTAAATGGAGATCATTAATGAATAAAGAGAAAAGAAGTGGTCCAAGAATGGAACCCTGAGGGACACCGATGGTGACAGGTAACAAGGAAAAAATTTGATTTTCCCAGAGAACTGCCTGTTGCCTATTGCTGAGGTAAGATCTGAACCAATTAATGGCTAGGTTATCAAAGGAGAGAGATTCAAGAATGTTAATTAGGATGGAATGGTTAACCATGTTGAAAGCTTTAGAGAGGTCGATGAAGAGAGCAGAAGAGAGAAGGTTGTTGTTGCGGTTTCTGTTGATAGTGTCTGTAAAGGATAGGAGGGCGGTGGTAGTACTATGATAAGGCCTAAAGCCATGCTGACAGCTTGCTATTATGTTGTGGAGAGAGAGATACTGTAAAAGTTGTTGGTGAATGCATTTCTCCATACTTTTTGCTAAGGGTGATAGGAGAGCAATTGGTCTATAGTTAGAGTAATCGATAGAGTTCCCACCTTTATGTAAAGGGATAATGTGGGAGACTTTCCAGATGTCTGGGATGGTTCCTTCTTGGATTGTCCTATTTATAAGTGTAGATATAGGGTATGCGATTACCTTGGCTGCTTTTTGGAGATAAAGAGAAGGAAGCTTGTCAGCAGATGGGGTACAAGGCTTCAGTTTATGAATAAGTCTATAGATGAGAGAGGTAGAGATGGGTGGTAGTTTAAAGTTATGGGAGGAGTGTGCTAGGTTGATTGGAAGGTTGGAGTTATTAGTGTTTAGTTGTCTAGCTAGAGATTGTATAGTGTCAGTGAAGAAAGAGTTTTTTCCCAATATACCCAGCATCCCTCCTCAGCACATGTCCATACAATGCAATCTCACCTCTCTGACTTTGTATCCAAACCGTCCAACCTGAGCTGACCCTCTAATATACTGATTCCTAATCCTGTCCATCCTTGTCACACCCAGTGCAAATCTTAACATCTTTAACTCCGCCACATCCAGCTCTGACTCCTGCCTTTTTGTCAATGCCACTGTCTCAAACCCATATAACATAGCTGGTCTCACTACCCTCTTGTAGACCTTCCCTTTCACTCTTACTGGTACTCGTCTGTCACAAATCACTCCTGACACTCTTCTCCACCCATTCCACCCTGCCTGTACTCTCTTCTTCACCTCTCTTCCACACTCACCATTACTCTAAACTGTTGATCCCAAGTACTTAAACTCATCCACCTTTGCCACCTCTACTCCCTGCATCCTCACCATTCTTCTATGCTCCCTCTCATTCACACACATATATTCTGTCTTAGTCCTGCTGACCTTCATTCCTCTCCTCTCTAGAGCATATCTCCACCTCTCCAGGGTCTCCTCAACCTGGTCCCTACTCTCACTACAGATCACAATGTCATCTGCAAACATCATAGTCCATGGCACCTCCTGTCTGATCTTGTCTGTCAACCTGTCCATCACCATTACAAATAAGAAAGGGCTCAGAGCTGATCCTTGATGTAATCCCACCTTCATCTTAAATGCATCTGTCACTCCCACTGCAGACTTCACCACTGTCACACTACCCTCTTTGCTTTATGTGTAAAACAAAAATGTATGTGCTCACTCTGCATTTCCATGTCATAGAACATGCATGTGTTCACTCTGCATTTCCATGTCATAAAACATGCATGTGCTCACTCTGCATTTCCATGCCATATAACATGCATGTGCTTACTCTGCATTTCTATGTCATAGAACATGCATGTGCTCACTCTGCATTTCCATATCATAGAACATGCATGTGCTCACTCTGCATTTCCATGTCATAGAATATGCATGTGCTCACTCTGAGTTTCCATGTCATAGAACATGCATGTGCTCACTCTGCATTTCCACATCATAGAACATGCATGTGCTCACTCTGCATTTCCATGTCATAGAGCATGCATGTGCTCACTCTGCGTTTCCATGTCATAGAGCATGCATGTGCTCAATCTGCATTTCCATGTCATCGAACATGCATGTGCTCACTCTGTAGTTCCATGTCATCAAACATGCATGTGCTCACTCTGTGGTTCCATGTCATCAAACATGCATGTGCTCTATCTGTGTTTCCATGTCATCACTCTGTATTTCCATGTCATAGAACATGCATGTGCTCACTCTGTTTCCATGTCATAAACATGCATGTGCTCACTCTGTTTCCATGTCATAAAACATGCATGTGTTCACTCTGCATTTCCATGTCATCAAACATGCATGTGCTCACTCCGCATTTCCATGTCATAGAACATGCATGTGCTCACTCTGTACTTCCATGTCATAGAACATGCGTGTGCTCAATCTGTGTTTCCATGTCATAGAACATACATGTGCTCACTCTATTTCCATGTCAAAGAACATGCATATGTTCACTCAGTGTTTCCATGTCATAGAACATGCATGTGCTCAATCTTCATTTCCATTTTATAGTACAAAGGTGGAGGTTAGCATAATGGTTAAGATGTTTATCTTTACAGTTACAAGATGCAGGGTTTGATTCTCATGTGGGGTAATTGGCTAAGCTTGAAATTGTTCCCAAGAGCAGTTAGCCTAGTGCTAATCTGTGAACCTATCTATCTATGAACAAAACATTACATTCAATGTGCTTCTATATATGCATACATCAAAAGTAGAAGTTTTTTCTAGTTACAATATTTTCTTGGTCTAGTTTGTTTCTACAGCAAGTTACTGGTTATTTAGACATACTCATATACCGTAACTGACATTTGCATTTGCCAGTGACTAGACACACTTCTGGTGAATCCCCAAAATGATCTGTATAACCCCATGAATGGAACGTTAGCATTCTGCTGGGAAGCCATCATTGGCATCCATTTGAAAATGAGCCCATTTAATCTGTTAGCCCTGATCATGGCCTCTGACCCCTTTGTGTTTGCTTAGGTTCACTGACTGTCACCTCCCACAATGTATTTAGTCTTAATGGAAGCCTTTTGACTTATTGAATCCTACCTTGGGTCCCTTACTCCACTATGTTGCTGGGGTCTCTGAGTCTGTAATTTTAGTGAAGAACAGAGAATCTGTTTTCGGTCACTAGATAACTAAATGTTATTTATAAGGTATGCTGGGTTTGGAATAATAGTTAAGGTCTTCACCTCCTATATACAAGGTACAAGGTTTGAATCTGTCCTTGGGTTATTGGCTAGGCTTAAAATGGTCTTTCAGGGCAGTTAGCCTAATATTCCTCTGACGAAAAAAAATATACTGCATAGGCTGTTCTGAACAAGCATCAGATATTTATGAATAAATATCAAGCTAAATTATATGCCATTGTCTTCATTGTAAACTGCCATCTTAAAACAATTGTACAGTGAGTGACAGATTGTTGTTATTTGTAGACAAAAGGCCTTACTATACTAAAGTGATAAAATATTTAGTAGAAAAGTAGCTGGTGCAGATAGCTGTAGAAAGTCTGTCAACTAGTCGAGAGGGTTAAAGTGATGAACTGCTTGCTGTAATCTAGATTATAGGGTTTCATTCTCCCATCTTCATTTGTTTATTGTGTGACTCTGAGTGAGTGAGTCACTTAACCAGATAGTGCTCCTGGGCTGGGAGCTGTTACATTGTTACATTAGCTAACTGTGTAACTCTGAGGAAGTCACTTAACCAGACAGCAATCCTGGACTGGGAGCTGTTTCATTGTTACATTACCTAACTGTGTGACTCTGAGTAAGTCACTAAACCAGACAGTGTTCCCGAGGTAGGAGCTGTTACATTGTTACATTACCTAACTGTGTAACTCTGAGTAAGTCACTTAACCAGACAGTGCTCCTGGGCTGGGAGTTGTTACATTGTTACATTACCTAACTGTGTAACTCTGAGCATGTCACTTAACCAGACAGTGCTCCTGGGCTGGGAGTTGTTACATTGTTACATTACCTAACTGTGTGACTCTGAGTAAGTCACTTAACCAGACAGTGCTCCTGGGCAGGGAGCTGTTACATTGTTACAGTACCTAACTGTGTAACTCTGAGCATGTCACTTAACCAGACAGTGCTCCTGGGTCACTGCTGAAAAGAGAAAAATTGTCCAGTGGGCCTACCTGGTGAGCAGATAGGCAAAACAATAAAGAATTTCAAGCAGGAGTGTGAATGTGAATCATCATACGAATTTAGTCAAAGTCTATGTGTACACTAAAAGAATAATTATGTGTTCTCTGATTTTGCCTCATATTTTTTGCCTTGTCCCTCATAAAATATTTTCTTTTCTGGTTAATCTCTGAGGATTAGCCCTCAGTTAATAATGTCAAGCTTTAGAGGTTCATACTTTTTACTGTTCAGAAAATGCATGTTGATGCAAAATCTGCTGTCACAGTGACTTTTTTAAGTGAATTAAAGTAATATTTAAAAAGGGCATACAGTTATGGACCTTTGTTCCTGTTGTTTTTGGGTTTTGCCGTTGATTGTTGAGAAAATAAGTTGAGAGGTACAGTGTATGGGAAGTGGTTATCTCAATATGGGTAGTTCCCTGCTGAAACACTTGCCGCAGAAATTTCTGTACTATTTTCTCTCAGACGTCAGAGTATTATTAGCTACTTTGATTTTTGTGTGTTGATGTTAGGTAGACTGAAAAAAATATATTTTTCTGTGCAAAAGCAGGTACTGACAGCAGCGACCTTTAAATTCAGTATTTCACCTAAGGATGAGGCAGTTTACAATCTGTGCTGTGCCCCTGTAGATTACACACATGAGGATTGTTACTGTCATTTATTCCAGGACACTGTATTCACTTGACTAGCAGCAGTGATTTATGTCATTTATAGAAGTCCCTTTAAACATTCTTTTTTTGTTCATCCGATTGACTCAAATTGCATCATCCAGACCCATATGATGGGACATTCCCAGCGAATCTCACTGATCAACATCACCTTTGAACACTGACCATTATATTTTTTCTTTGAACATTCAGGAAAGTTTGAGCAGCTGGTGCTGCATAACCTTACATCTGTTTAGACTGGCATAATGTACTATGTGAGGTAAAAGTGCTGCAACTGTTAATTAAATATATTATACATTGCACTGATGTCCTTGTTGTCTCTCCCACTATCACCAGCACACTTATAATAAAATAAAAGCAAGTTCATGGCTGATGCTGCTATAGTGATTCGGTATAAAAAATGGAACTTGTGTATGTTACATGCACAGAAACAATAACTATTTTACTGTTTATATGTGAAAAAGGAGGTGAGTGGTGTGCATGTGAGACATATCTCTCAACTGTCCAGATTTTCACAGAACATACAGATTTACAGATTTTTGCTTTGTATTTTTGATCTGTTTCTCATACAATTGTGGTTGTCTGGCAAATCATTGAGGACTGAAGTCAGAAAATAATGGCAGACATATGAGTGTCAGACTTCATGTCCTTTAGAACAGTCATGCTAATGCAAAACATTTTAGTCTATCAACTTTCTAAGTTTGTAAGAGCAATATTTAAAATGTGTCCCTATTTTGGGGGCTTTGTCCTCCCATTATGTGTTGCTTTGTCTAGATTTCTTGCTCTAAGAGGTTGAGAGGTATGGTGTGAGATGAAGTTTGCATTCATGTAATTTGCATTTCAGCTTGAAGTTTAAATGTTCACAGGTGTACCAGTAAACCTTGCACAGCTTCCCTTGAGTTGTACTAGTAGCAAATGTGATGGTGTTAGAAGCGAAGGGATCCCAAAATGGTATGAAGTATTGCAACATAAATTGTACATGCTTCACTAACGTGCACCAAAGAAACTGACAAATGTTACACAGAATTCAGTCTGTTGCTTTATATTATGATGTATTGGTGCCAACTACTGGTAGCTGTCTAAAATTACAACTTTCATTCAGGGTCTTTTCCATCAGTGTCCTTGAAAATAAAAGTAAAAGTTTAATCTTAAAATCTCCAGAGACATTGTTGATCTTACAGTATTATTTTTTCCTTATAAAACCTAGTGTCTGTCTGACAGTTTTAGGAATTAAGGCTATGAAGTATTAACAATGTGCTGCTTGAAGTCCAGATACCTGGACCAGGATGCCTGTAATTACTGTACTGTACAAAGGAACTCATTCTAAAACATTTGACATCACAGAGAATGTATTTCAGTGTCATTTTTGAAACTTAGTCTTCCTATGTATGGAGATGCCACCTGACGACGTAGCACCTAGCAGGGGAATTACATTAACATCAGGGTCAGTTTTAGCAACTTACATTTCCAAATCTTGACTTTGAGAATAAGAAACACTGTGGGAGGGAGTCACACATTGAGAAAGTAGTGTTTTCTGTAGCTCAGAGCTCCGAGGTAACACTGGAAAATTATGATGGCTGAACAAGCTTCTTACCCAGCTCTGTGGTGCAGGGGCTGAAGCCCTGTCTGTAACCCAGATGACTAAATAAATAAAACCACTGGTGAAGGAACCGAGAACTCCATGTAATAAAATAAAAATAACTTTAATGAAACTAGTAACATGAAGCGCTTTTCATCCAGTCCTATGACTGAACTTCTTCAGATAATTAACAAATGGTTAGCAGCATTTAAATATCTTAGACACCCCCCATGTGACCATACTCCGATGCAATGTAACAAATGGTTAGCAGTATTTAAATATCTTAGACACATCCTCCCATGTGACCATACTCTGATACAATGTAACAAATGGTTAGCAGCATTCAAATATCTTAGACACACCCACCCATGTGACCATACTCCTATACAATGTAAGAAATGGTTAGCAGTATTTAAATATCTTAGCATTACAAGGGTAATGCTGCTAAACGCCAGAAGTCTTAACCTCAAGATGCATGCACTCGAAGCTCTCCTCAGTATGGAGAACATCGATATCTGTGCAGTGACAGAAACCTGGTTCAAGGCTCCAGAGAGCACCCCAGCACTACCAGGCTATACCTCATATCATGCTTTTCGGCCCCAAAACCAGGACCGAACCACAAAAGGAGGGGGAGTTTCCATATTTATCAAGGATATCCACACCTACAGGTTAGTGGCATTGCACGAAGTATCAGAGACCATCCATGTGCAACTAACAGTGGGCAAGACTGCTTTTCAGTTTATAGCATCCTACAGACCACCCTCTCAAAGTCAGGAATCACACTCGGCTTTCCTGAAAACATTGGAGAACATGAAGATCTCTCCGAACACCATTATATTGGGCGACTTCAACTACCCAAACATTGACTGGGAGCACTACTCAAGCCCCAGCACCTTAGCCCAAAGGTTCCTGGAAATTATAAACTCAAATGCTATGGAACAACTAGTCACCACTCCCACAAGAGGGGACAACATACTAGACCTGATCATTACCAACATGGGGACTCTATGCTCCACACCAGAAGTATATCCCTCATTGGTAAGATCAGACCATAAATTAATTTCACTGGATGTCCACATCCCGACCCCATCCCCAGCCCAGAAAACCACAGTGAAAAACTTCTCAAAAGCGAACTTCTCACTTCTCAAAACTGAAGTGGAATCCTTCAAGGCCCCAGGGCCAGTGGAAACTACGGCCCAAACTGCAGAATCCTATATAAACGCATTCTATGGACATCTCCAGGAATGCATGGATCATGCTATCCCAAACAAAACCAAGACCCAATCATCCAAAGGCAGGCGTCCAGTCTGGTGGACCCCTGCCATAAATAAACTGTACAACAGAAGGAGGAAGCTACTACATGATAGAGCAAAATCCCTAATACGGAAGGCATCTCTGATCAGTACTAGCAAAAAATTACGATCCCTCATAAAATCCTCCAAGGCCAACTTCGAGAGAAAAATTGCACAGGACACCAAAGACAATCTTAAGGCTTTTTTCAGTTATGTTAGAAACCTGGGATGCAACTCCCAGACTTGTACTGAGTTGATTCTAAATGACAAAAAATACACTGAACCCACAGACATCGCCAATATCCTGGCAGACAGGTTCAGTGCAAACTTCTCCACCCCCTACCACCCAAAAGAGCAAGTATCTATCCCAGCAGAGGGCTGCCTCCCAAACATCTCTGATGCTCAGGTGAAGGCTGCCCTCTCCAAAGCAAAAAACACTGCTTCCATGGGACCAGATGGCATCCCAGGTTGCGTCCTACATGAACTCCAAGACGAACTAATCCCTCAAATAAAACAGCTATACGATCTCAGCCTCACTACAGGATATGTGCCCACAGAATGGTGTACAGCAACAGTGGTCCCACTCCACAAAGGTGGAGCCTCTATGGACTCTGGAAACTATCGCCCCATAAGCCTGACTAGCTTAGTCTGCAAGGCTATGGAGAGGATCATCATGGAGCTCATAAACAAAGACATTGGGGACCTACAGACACTAGATCCTACCCAGTTCGGCTTTGTCAAGGGCAGATCCTGCCTTTTGAACCTGGTTGACTTCTTCGAAACAGTCACCAAAGCCATAGATGAAGGGAAGGTAGTCCACACAGCCTATCTGGACCTTGCAAAGGCATTTGATACAATACCCCACTCGGGCATCATAGATAAGCTATCCAGCTTAAATATAAACCCCTATGTCACAAGATGGGTCGCAAACTGGCTCAAAGACAGACCCCACAGAGTGAGAGTTGCTGGAGCCATGTCCGACTCGAAACCGGTCACAAGTGGCGTCCCACAGGGTTCTGTCCTGGGACCACTCTTGTTCGGTATATACTTTTCCGAGGTACAGGCAAACGTGGGAGGACTATGGCTCACCAAGTTCGCAGACAACTGCAAACTGGGCGCCATAATCAACTCTCCAGCTGACACAAACATCCTTCAAAAAGGTCTCACAGAGACAGATAACTGGTGCCAGCGCCATGGTTTAAAGCTAAATGCCAAAAAATGTATAGTCATACACTTTGGCAAAAACAATGTGCCCACAAATTACCACATAGGCGGAAACCCATTAAGTACAGAGAAGGTTATTAGGGTCCTGGGGACCCAAGTTGATAGCAATCTCTCCTTTGAAAACCACATTGCCAAAGTGGTTAGAAAGACCTTCTACATAGCCCACCTCATCACGAAGTGTTTCACATCTAGATCAAGAGAGGTAATCGTGCCCCTTTATTCATCCCTCATCAGGCTCATCATAGAATACAATGCTCCTTTTGGGATGTACCTTACCCGACACCTGCAGCAATTAGAAAGACCCCAAAAGTATCTCACCAAGAGGATCAAGGGTCTCAAACAGATGCCATATGCTGCTCAGTTAAAAAAACTCCAGCTCTACTCAGTTGCATACCGCCTACTTCGAGGCGATCTATGCCTGACATACAAAGCTATGTCAAATCCAGAATTAATGGACATGCTCCACCTCAGTAAATCTAAATCCCTTAGAGCCACATGCTCGAGGGACTTGAACCTCAGCACAGAAATAAATAGAACTTGCTGGAGGGACAGGTTCATAACCCAGAGGCTCCCTTCGCTCTGGAATAGAATTCCAGTTCATGTGAGGCAGAGCACCTCACTGAATCTCTTCAAGAAGAATCTCGATAGGTGGATGGGGGATCGTAGGTTTGTCCCAGGGATTACTCCTGTGTCACTATTGGACAGAGGCACAGTAAACTAAACCTTAAAAAGGGCACAGTATACTCAAATCAAGGGGTGGCATAAGCCATACAGAATCGGGCTAGGCTTATAATTGCCCCAGGGCAGATAGCCTAGTATGAACCTATGAACCTAAGTATGAACCTATGAACACCCCCCATGTGACCATACTCAGATGCAATGTAACAAATGGTTAGCAGCATTTAAATATCTTAGACACACCCTCCCATGTGACCATACTCTGATACAATATAACAAATGGTTAGCAGCATTTAAATATCTTAGACACACCCTCCCATGTGACCATACTCTGATACAATGTAACAAATGGTTAGCAGCATTTAAATATCTTAGACACACCCTCCCATGTGACCATACTCCGATACAATGTAACAAACACGTTAAAAACATTTATATTTCAAACCTTGAAGTTGTAACTGTACAAATACACAATAAGTATAATATAATAAGCATTTTTAATTTTTTATATAAAGCTAAAATATGTTCTTAACGTCATATTGTCTCTAACTAACAAAATTATCAAGAACCATAAAGAATATAAAATATAGAATGTAAAATATGTTAAATGTATGTGAACTACTTAACATTGTTAACAATTGCATTACCAGTGTTATCTTAGAAGACTTTTCAACTTCAAAATGCATGTAATAGAGATTATCTCATTCAAACCTGTGTATCTGCAAGAATCTAACCGTAAGTGCCATAATAGTTCTTGTTTCTCCAATAGTAACGAAAATGCCCCCCCCAAGGTGTCTGGTACTATTTGATTTAGAACTCTAGAATGGAATACGTGTTCGGTGACTTGCACAATGTTGTGCTAATGCATTCTCAGTTTTGCCCTTACTAATGCTAAGTGTGCTCATACACTCTTTCTCTCAGTTTCCTGTTGGTTTTACCAACATAGAAAGCTATACATGACTGGCACTGGGCTAAGTAGATCACTGATTTTGAATTACAATTATATCTATACATGATTCGCACTTAAACATTCCTGGTGTCCTGTTGGTTGTAAGTTTCTGTGTCTCAAGTAGATCTTTCATATTCCTACCCCTTTTAAATATTATAATGGGGTGTTCACCTACTCTACTCTCTAACTCCCTATCAAAATGTAGAAGTCCCAGTTCTTCATTAATATGCTCCTGATGCTATTTGCGTCTAAGCTAAATGGTGTAATAAAACTACTAGTAAAACTTGTTCCCTGGACTTGCTCAACATGACTCGTATCTGTAGATACGTAATTATCCTCATTATTCATGTTCAGTGGACTATTAGTTCCAAATGTTCCCACTGTACATAGAACAGGTCTATAGTTACCATTTTCCCTTTTGTATTGTACTTAGTTATAAGTTGCATAATCAATGAATATGGATAACCCCTACATGAAAACATATGGCTTAGATTTTCGCATTCTTCAAAAAATGCCTCATCTTCTGTAACCATTGTTGCCGCTCGCACTAACTGGCCTTTAGTTACTGATATTTGTTGATGAAATGGGTGCAAGCTGGTATAATGTAGAACGGAATTTGAATATGTTTTTTACGGTAAATTCTTGCAGTATATTGCCCCTTACTTTTGTCTTTCCTAAGTTCAATATCCAAATATTCAATCTTCTCACTATGAAAATTACTTGTAAATTTTAAAAAACTAGTCGTACTATTCAAGTAGTTTATCATATGTTCAGCAGCTTCCACATTACCTTTAAAAATAATAAAAATGTTGTCAAGGAAAAGTGTATAAAAATGAATTAAATCCTTAATTAGAATGTGGTTAAACATAAATTGATGTTTCCAGTGGGTCATCACCAGGTTAGCGATACTCACACCGCATGGTGAGCCCATTGCTACCTCTATTTTTTGGAGGTAAATTTCATTGTTAAACATCATATAGTTATTTGATAGAATCATGTCCAATAACTCTTTGATTAATCTGATTTTAGAATCAGTGCCCCATACCATCTTAATCTATCAGTGACCCATTCTATGCCCACCACCTGTGGTATTGAAGAATACAAGTCTATGACATCTATTGTAAGGAAATTCAGTTCCTCCCCATACTCGAATGCATTAATGGCTGATAGAAATGCCCATGAATACTTACAAATCTGTGTCTCACTTTCTACATATTTTTTCAAAATGTCTGGCATCAACTAATGCCCTCTTTGGGGGATCAATAGTGCTCTTATGTATTTTAGGGATAGCGACTAACACTGTTACCCTCGGTGAAAGAGTTGACAAGTAGTTAAAGGTGTGCATATCAACTATTTCATCAATAAATAAATCATTCATAAATGATTTAATGCAGTTGTATGCTATGTTCAGTTAGTTTAAACTTACTTTAACATGTATCACTTTCTACTACTATTTGCATCCTCTCTATATAATCCTGTATGTCCATTAATATTAGGCCACCAGATTTATCTGGTTTAAGTATACGTACTGGTAGCATTTTAAGTTCACACAATGCATCCATTTCCACCTTTGAAACATTAAAATGTGTGTCATTCACTTGGTTTTTAACACAGTTATACAAAGACCTAAAGTCTAGTTCACAAATATGATCAGAAAGTGTTAATAAAGGGTGAATGGGAGGATTATAGGTACTTGCAACTCTCAAACCATCATCTCCAGTAGAGTTGTTGCCAAACATCACAGCCAAGTTTAGCTTCTGAGTATATAATTTCATGTCTACTAATGTCCTAGTTAAATCAAACTATCTTGAAGGTACAAATGTTAAACCTTTAGAAAACAACTCAATTAACAATGGGTCCACCTCATATGTAGAAAACTGATAAATTTTAAAGTCTCCATCTCTATTCGTACACTCTTTTTTTTATTTTTAATGAAAGATGTCGTTCCCACAGTACAGTTATTTACCTTTTCTTTTTGTTTTTGTTGGTTCCCGTCATATTGTACACTCATTGGTGGTTCTGGCCTCTGGTGTTGAAAAAACTCCGATGGTCCTGTTGCTGTTGTTGATTATTTTCCTTATTAGCCCTCCAATTATTATTCGATTTATGAAGTGGTGTGTTATGGATCCGCTCTTGTTGGTCGTCACTGCACCAGTTACTCGAACCTGGGCCTGTACTCGAACCTGGACCTGGTGACATCAGATCATCATTATTCATTTCCAAACTCACTTTCTGATTTTGTGGGGGTGGAGGTAAACCACCAATAAAATTCCTGTTTTGCGAAGGGGGTGGTTTCAGATACGCTACTCCATTTTTATAGTCATTAAGATCTGTCGCTAGTTTTTTTTTTTTTAATTTTAGTGTCTGTACATCCAGAAACATGCTGATTAATGGTATTAAAAATTCTGTTATAATCAAACTGGTAATGTATGAAGTCACAATCCATTTTTATTTCATTGTCCAAGTCCATAATTTCACCTGCCAAACTATTAATTGTTATTTGATCAAGTTTGGACATCAAGTTGATCAGTTCAAGCCCTTGTTTGTTAAACAATTGGATCAGTTCTGAGTGAAAAACTGTACCAGCCTCAAGTCCTGTGGGATACTGCCAAGAACGGAATCCTTTTGGGACTATGCCTTCCTTGTTGCACTCCGAGAAGTAATCTCTAACTGTACTTTCTTAATTTTCAAAGCTTATAGGCCAAAATTTTAAGTTTAGAGGCAATGTTAACACTTCCTCCAGCCAGCTGTCCCTGTAACAAGTGGTCAGTAGTGTTATGTAAACTTGGTTGTTCACTTAACCAACTTGATATATCAGGGAGTCCAGTAAGCCGAGAGGAAGTTTGTGCATTTGTTGTACCACCGGTTGGTTGGTCCCAGGAATCCAAAGAGCTACCCCGGTTATTAGATAAATCGATTAACCTTGCACTGTTTGTATTCAGTATGGTAGAACTGCCTTGATTTATTCCATTTAGTGGTATTAAACCATTCGATAGATTCACAGAAGGTGAAGTGTTTAGTTGAGTAAGACCATCAACACGAGCTGCCAAATCCTCCAATCATTGGTTCATAATTCCTATCAGTACCGGTAAGTTTCCCTCATCTTCGGAAAAGGTTTGGGATGTCTGAGAAGGTTGAGAAAGTAAGTTCATGGAAGTATTAAGCGTTTCTTCAGAAGTCATCATGACACACTGACAAACTAAGGAAACAACAAACAACTAAATAAATAAAACCACAGGTGAAGGAACTGAGAACTCCACTTAATAAAATAAAAACAACTTTAATGAAACTAGTAACATGAAGTGCTTTTCATCCAGTCCTGTGACTGAACTTCTTCAGATAATTAACAAATGGTTAGCAGCATTTAAATATCTTAGACTCTCCCTCCCATGTGACCATACTCCGATGCAATGTAACAAATGGTTAGCAGCATTTAAATATCTTAGACACTCCCCCATGTGACCATACTCCGATGCAATGTAACAAATGGTTAGCAACATTTAAATATCTTAGACAGACTCCCCCATGTGACTATACTCCAATACAATGTAACAAATGGTTAGCAGCATTTAAATATCTTAGACACTCCCCCATGTGACCATACTCCGATGCAATGTAACAAATGGTTAACAGCATTTAAATATCTTAGACAGACTCCCCCATGTGACCATACTCCGATACAATGTAACAAAATACTTTCAAAACATTCATATTTCAAACCTTGAAGTTCTAACTGTACAAATACACATATCCATATTCATTGATTATGCAACTTATAACTGAAGTACAATACAAAAGGGAAAATGATACTTATAGACCCGTTCTACGTACAGTGGGAACATTTGGAAGTAATAGTCCACTGAACATGAATAATGGGGATAATTACATTCATAGGTTCATAGGTGTGTACTAGGCTAATGGCCCTGGGGCTTTTACAAGCCTAGCCATAGGATTACCATGGCATAGTGCCACCCAACCTTAGTTTCCAGTGCCTCTGTTGAGTAGAGCCACTGGAGTGATCCCCGGAGTGAACTTTCTATTTCCCATCCATTCATCAAGATTTCTCTTGAAGAGGGCCAGTGAGGTGCTCTGCTTGACATGTATGAGAAGTCTGTTCCATAGCATGGGCAGTCTCTGGGTTATGAACCTGTCCCTCCACCACGTTCTGTTAATTGTGGTAATGAGGTTAAGGTTTCTGGAGCATGTGCTGCGGAGGGATTGGGATTTCTTTAACTGTAGCATTTCTAACAGAGCTGGGTCAGACATGGCTTTGTAAGTCAAGCAGAGATTGCCTCTAAGTAGGCGATATGAGACAGAGAAAAGTTGGAGTTTTTTTAATCTGTCCATATAACACAAGTGTTTAAGGTCTAGGTTCCTCTTTATGAGGTACTTTTGCAGCCTCCCCAGTTGTTGCAGGTGTCTAGTGAGGTACATGCCAAATGGGGCATTATACTTAATGATTGGCCTAATGAGAGAAGAGTAGAGGGAGACAATGACCTCTTTCTTCCTGGATGCAAAACCCTTAGTAATGAGATGTGCCACATAGAAGGACTTTCTGACCACAGTGGTAATGTGGTGATCAAAAGAGAGGTTGCTGTCAACCTGTGTTCCCAGATCTCTTATAACGTCTTCTGTGTTCAGTGGACCACCATCAATGTGGTAATTCATGGGAACCGGGTTTTTCCCAAAGGGGATGACAACACATTTTTTGCATTGAGCTTAAGGCCATGGTTCTGACACCAGTCGTTGGTCATAGTGAGGCCATTCTGTTGGATGTCAATATCACTTGGGGAGTTAATAATAGCTCCCAACTTGCAATCGTCTGCAAACTTTGTCAGCCAGAGTCCCTTCGTGTTGGCCTGGACTTCATAGAAGTAGATACCAAACAGGAGAGGACCCAGGACTGAACCCTGTGGGACTCCACTCATAACTAATTGGCAGTCTGACTTTGAGTCAGGTACTTTCACACTGTGGGTTCTATCTGCAAGTCAGTTTGCAACCCACCTAGTGATATAGGGGTTGATGCCAAGCTTACTGAGTTTTTCTGTGATTCCTGAGTGGGGAATGGCATCAAAAGCCTTGGCCAGATCAAGGTAAGCTGTATGAACCACCTTGCTTTCATCCACAGTGCTGGTGACTGACTCAAAGAAGTCGACCAAGTTGAGCAGGCATGATCAACCCTTCACAAAACCAAACTGTATGGGATCCAGAGTTTGGAGATTCCCTATATCCTTGTTTATTAGGTCCATGATGATGCGATCCATAGCTTTGCATATCAGACTCATCAGGCTAATGGGGAGATAGTTCCCAGGGTCTGTAGTCACTCCTTTTTTGTGGAGAGGGATGACTGTAGCAGTGTGCCATTTGGCAGGGACAAAGCCTGAGGTGAGGCTGTGATTGAACAGGGCACACAGGTGAGGTGCCAGTTCACTCTGTAGTTCATGTAGAACACAACCAGGGATATTCTTCAGGGTCCTTAGGAATATGGAGTGCTAGTCTTGGGACATGGTTGAGGACCTATATCAGGCTACAACCTGAATCGCTGTCTTACACAATGTTAGCTGCAGCTTAATTATCTCTGATGTATTATGTTGGGCTACCAGTCTGGAGATGTGTGCATCCTTTATGAATATGGAGACACCACCACCTTTGGAGCTTCAGTCTAAGTTCTGGGGCTGAAAGGTGTGGAATGAGTTATAGCCTGGTAGTGCAGCCTTGAACCAGGTCTCTGTTACAGCACAAATGTTGATGTTCTCCATTTTAAGGAGTGCCTTGACCGAGCGCATTTTGAGATTTAGACTTCTAGTGTTGAGCAACATGACCCTCAGATTGCATTTGTTTGTAGCTGTTACTGTGGTAATTTGATCTTTGGAACACCACTTAAAAAAGGCACTGTAGGGGTGGCAAGAGCCTTGGCCAGTATCCAGAAGCCCAGGGGTGACAGATGCAGGCCATCTCTGGCAAAGCATTGAGGTCTGTCAATCATGTCATCCCAGGCAGACAGATACTGGATCACCTTAGAATGACACCAGAAACTTAGCCAATTGTTGAAAGCAATCATGTTCTGCTTGTACTGTGGTATCATTCTGGGTGATGGTAGGATGCTGCTCAGGGCTAAGGTCATACCCACCTGGGCTACATAATCCAAGAGCTCCTCCATGTCCCTTTTCATGTAGTCCAGGGAGGTACGTCTCAGGTCATTCACACCCACATGTACAATGACAGAGTCATATTTGTACCTGTTGTCGAGGGACCTGAGTGCATGTGTTATGTGGTGGATCCTGGCACCTGACAGGCAGCTGACTGTTACTTTCTCCTTATTCAACCTAGTGAGTGAGACATCAGTGTGCCTCACTATCGAGTCACCTATGACTAGTGTGTTGGGCATGCTGTTTTGCCTTAGGGGTTTTAGTTGAGTGGCACACTGTTTAGGAGAGTTATGTGTCTCATGATTAGTGTTGTGTTGTGGTGGTCGAGTGCATTTCTGCCTTGGAGGGCTCTGCTGCTTGGGTAGATTTTTATTGAGAGCCTTCATGAAGGTGGGTGTGTGTTTGTGTTTTTATGTGAAGGCAGTGCTGGTGTGTGTTCCAGAGGGCTATGTGTTCCATGTGGTGTGGTGCAAGTGTTGACCTTCTCCTCTTGACCAGCTATTCCGGTCTTGGCTGGAGAGTGCGTGGCTTTCAATTTGGACATATAAGTGCATCTCTCGCAAGTCTGAATGTTGGAAGGTAAGAGGAGAGGGTTGTTGGTGTACATGAGGCAGTCGCTACATTGCCTCAGGATGCCCAAGTTCACTAGGTTAATGGGAAAAAGCACAGGGAACTGACCTTTAGACATGCCTGGTGGGGTGGGCAATGATAATAAGTACTAGATCTGTTTCCTTGTAGAACGTTTAGTGCTGGTAGCACTTGTGTGCTACAATAATTGGTACAAGAAGTCTGGCAAAGTGCTAGACTAATAAGCTAGTATAAGTACAGCAGAGGAGAGAACTAGTAGATCTAAGGGAAAAATTGAATAGCAGGCTCTGGTACTGCTCAGAAGCTTTCAAACAGTCCTGGATACAGCAAGTCTGTATCTGGACTAGACTAGTTACAGGAAAGGGGGGAAACAAGCGCAAACGCAGACTTTTAAGCCAGAAAGTTGAAAGAGATGGAAAAAATGCCCAAAAGGCCAATAAACCACAAATCTGGGCAATAAACCACACCTCTTGTGGTAGATATGCTACCTAGTGATTACCACTCCCACTGATAAGCTAGAAGGCTTCCCTCCAACACAGAAAGGCTGGGGGGGGGGGCTTAGGAGCTTACAAACAGTCCTTGATACAGCATATCTGTATTTGGACTAGACTAGTTATGGGAAAGGGAGAATACAAGTGCAAATGCGGGCTTTTAAATCAGAAAGTTGAGAGAGATGGAAAAAAACACCCAAACGGCCAATAACTACAATTTTTGGGCCCAGAAACCACTCCTTATGTGGTAGATAGGTTACTTAGTGCTTACCACTCCCACTGATAACCTAGAAGGCTTCCCTCCAACACAGAAAGGCTTAGGGGCTCAGGAGCTTACAAACAGTCTCAGATACAGCTAATCTGTATCTGGACTAGACTCGTTACAGGAATTTTTTTTTTTTTTTATTAAAATGGAAAAGGAGAAAGCTGGAATAGAAGTTAATTCAAGGTTAAGAATCTAAGTGGGTTGGCCTTCACAAATGTTCTCTCTCTGTTAGGTAGATGAACTAATGATGCTAGACTGGGAGGAGTGTCCCAGATCAAATATACAGTATGGGCGGGCAACTACAAAGCCACCAAGTATAAGAACAAGACAACAATAGGAAGAGGGGGTGGGAAACTATTACAGTTACTAGCTGTAGCCACTAAAAAGTTTTAAACAGATAAAGGAGCAAGGACATTATAGAGAATGCTTTTAACTGCAAACAAATCAGTTATATAATACCCGACTAGAACCCAGAAACCTCAAAAAATCAAAAATGCACAGAAAAGCACAGATAGAGCACTCACAAACAGAAAATACAACTCTTAGTATGAAAAAGCAGTTTACAGTTAAGTTATTCAGTAAACATGCAATCAGAGTAATGAAACAGTATCTAGCAATGAAAAATACAGTTAAAACAGTATAAAACAGTGGATTCACTTCAGAAGCTCGAAATACTGAAATCTCGAATTTCAGTATCTCGAGCCCAAGAAGTTGAATCCACAAAACAACAAAAACTGAAAACCGCGAAATTCAAAACCTCGAATACCGGAGGTTTTGAATTTCACAGTTTTACTACACACACACACACACACACACACACACACACACACACACACACACACACACACACACACACACACACACACACACCATCCTCCACACAAACACACAATCACTCTTCTACTCTGCGCCCCCCACACCCCCTACTTAAATATTCTCACTCCGAGGTCGCACTACATACAAACACACACAAAACACCACCACACAAGCTACTTTCTCTTCGCACACACACATCACAGCAACAAAACACACTGACAAACACCACAGCCCCTACCCAAACCCCTTAACACACACACACACTCACCTGAATACATGACCATAGTGGAACTTTAAAAGCGCAAAATTCAAAACCTCCAGTATTCAAGGTTTTGAACTTCACACTTCTAAGCTTTTACTATTATGTGGATTCGGCTTCTTGGGCTCGAGATACTGAAATTCGAGATTTCAGTATTTCGAGCTTCTGAAGTGAATCCAAAACAGTGTACATAAAGGCAGTGAAACAGTAAAAAAGCTTTATAAGTGCAAAATGATGTAGATTCGCTGTACAGCACAATTATAAGGGTTACAGAAGTGCAATTCAATGAAATAAGTGCAAGAAAGAACTTATCCTGCTCTTGGAATCTTAAGGAATTTCTGCTTAGTCTCAGTAATGAATCACAATCTACAGCTTGGTAAATACAAGCACAGCCTTTTACAGACGCAGGGTTTATATACCAGACAGGATGAAAGAATCAATAAGCTCGAATTACTACTCAGTCCTACTAGCCCCTGCTATTACCCAATCACTCAGGAAACCCTGTTACTCTCAATAATCATGAAGACAGCAGGCTATCGGCAGAAAATGGCTGCCAGAAACACCAGAAAATCAACAAACAAAACTACCAGACCTGGACAACAGCAGGCCTTTATCAAGATTATGCCACCTGAGCAGAACACAAAAACCTCACGATAAATGCATAGAAAGAGCACTCACAAAGAGAAAATACAAGTCGCAGTATGAAAAAGCAGTTTACAGTTCAGAAATTAAATAAAAATGCAATTATATTAATGCACACTATTACAGTTACAGATACGAGTCATGTTGAGCAAGTCCAGGGAACAAGTTTTACTAGTAGTTTTATTACACCATTTAGCTTAGATGCAAATAGCATCAGGAGCATATTAATGAAGAACTGGGACTTCTACTTTTTGATAGGGAGTTAGAGAGTAGAGTAGGTGAACACCCCATTATAATATTTAAAAGGGGTAGGAATATGAAAGCTCTACTTGCGACACAGAAACTTACAACCAATAGGACACCAGGAATGTTTAAGTGCGAATCATGTATAGATATAATTGTAATTCAAAATCAGTGATCTACTTAGCCCAGTGCCAGTCATGTACAGCTTTCTATGTTGGTAAAACCAACAGGAAACTGAGAGAAAGAGTGTATGAGCACACTTAGCATTAGTAAGGGCAAAACTGAGAATGCATTAGCACAACATTGTGCAAGTCACCGAACACGTATTCCATTCTAGAGTTCTAAATCAAATAGTACCAGACACCTTGGGGGGGGGGGGCATTTTCATTACTATTGGAGAAACAAGAACTATTATGGCAGTTACGGTTAGATTCTTGCAGATACACAGGTTTGAATGAGATAATCTCCATTACATGCATTTTGAAGTTGAAAAGTCTTCTAAGATAACACTGGTAATGCAATTGTTAACAATATTAAGTAGTTCACATACATTTAACATATTTTACATTCTATATTTTATATTCTTTATGGTTCTTGATAATTTTGTTAGTTAGAGACAATATGACATTAAGAACATATTTTAGCTTTATATAAAAAATTAAAAACGTTTATTATTGTGTATTTGTACAGTTACAACTTCAAGGTTTGAAATATGAATGTTTTGAAAGTGTTTTGTTACATTGTATTGGAGTATGGTCACATGGCAGGGTGTGTCTAAGATATTTAAATACTGCTAACCATTTGTTACATTGTATCGGAGTATGGTCACATGGAGAGTGTCTAAGATATTTAAATACTGCTAACCATTTGTTACATTGTATCGGAGTATGGTCCCATGGGGGAGTGTCTAAGATACTTAAATGCTGCTAACCATTTGTTAATTATCTGAAGAAGTTCAGTCACAGGACTGGATGAAAAGCGCTTCATGTTACTAGTTTCATTAAAGTTGTTTTTATTTTATTACATGGAGTTCTCGGTTCCTTCACCAGTGGTTTTATTTATTTAGTTATTTGTTGTTTCCTTAGTTTGTCAGTGTAACCCAGATGACCTGACTTGGGTGGTAGAAGAGAGAGGTCATGATGGGAGTGAGTGACTGCTACTGGCTTACAAATCCTGGGTGCCAGGGTGATTTCCAGATTGCCCTCATCCAAGCGGGATCTTGCACAGAAATTTTAGCCCTAGACCAAGGGTTGTTGGCGTGGTACTTCCAAGCATTGCAGTAACCCTTGTCTTTTTTGTATGGGAGCGTGCATACACAGATAGCATGACATAGGAGGCGCAAGTAGTGCTGTAGCTCTGCAGGTCAGTTGCCAAGGAAGTAACATTTGGGGCAGCATGATGAGTAGCACCCAGCCTGATGAGTAGCACCCAGCCTGATGAGTAGCACCCAGCCTGATGAGTAATACCAACATGATCAGTACTAGCATGATGAGTAGTACCAGCATGATGAGTAGTACCCACATGATCAGTACCAGCATGATGAGTAGTACCAGCGTGATGAGTAGTACCCACATGATCAGTACCAGCATGATGAGTAGTACCAGCATGATGACTAGTACCAGCATGAGAAGTAGTACCCAGTGTGTTGAGTAGTGTGATGAATAGTACCCAGAGTGATGAGTAGTAACAACCACATGAGTAGTACCAGTATGATGAGTAGTACCCACATGATGAGTAGTACCAGCATGATGACTAGTACCAGCATGATGACTAGTACCAAGTGTGGTAAGTAGTACCAGTATAATGAGTAGTACCCACAGGATGAGTAGTACCCAGCATGATGAGTGGTACCAGTCTGGTGAGTAGTACTCAGTGTGATGAGTAGTACCAGCATAAGGAGTAGTACCCAGCGTGATGAGTAGTACCAGCATGAGTAGTAGTACCCTGCATGATGAGTAGTACCCACATGATGAGTAGTACCAGCATGAGGAGTAGTACCAATGTGATGAGTAGCACCCAGCGTGACTAGTAGTACCAGCCTGAGGAGTAGTACCCACCAGGATGAGCAGTAACAACCACATGAGTAGTACCAGTATGATGAGTAGTACCAGCATGAGGCGTAGTACCCAGTGTGATGAGTAGTACCAAGTGTGGTAAGTAGTACCAATGTGATGAGTAATACCAACATGATGAATAGTACCAGCCTGAGGAGTAGTACCTAACATGATGGGTAGTACTCAGAGTGATGAGTAGTACCCAGCATGATGCAGGATGCTGGGAGGTGAAAACCTCTGTAGTTCTGTACTTAAGGAGGAACTTAGTAAAGTTTCCACAGGGTCCTGGTTTGATTGACAACCCAGACCAACTTTGGTGTTTGAGGATGCCCCTTCAAAGTAGCACAAAGTCTGTAGGCAGGGAGGAGGGAGGGCACCAACCACCCTCGTGGCAGCCTGGATGATGGCTCTTGTGGATGTGTCTCACCTCACCTTGATTCGAATTGGGAAGGCTTGATGCCTGGTAGGTACAGGGGGCATAAAAACACAAAATAAAATCAAGAAAGTCTTCTAGAAGATGTTATTTAATTAAATGCTTTTTATTTCTAAACATATGGACCTTGCAGCTAATACAGTCTCAGTGTTCAGCCTGGGAAATCACTGTGGTACTAAGTGTACTTTTTGGCTACTTAAGACCACAACCATGTATTATCATAACATTTTTGTTTATGCTGCCTTTCTTTCAGTAATTCATTAACATTTCTTTGATTTTCAGAGACCAATAAAGCACATGAGGTCGATACCTTACCTTTACTAAAACTATCCATTTACTGATATGATGCTGAAATTCATACAGATTTCAAAGATGTATTTCTACATTCAGTGCTTGAAAGAGAACAGTCTGAGTTTTCACAGCTTTCGCATGTTCTCTTTACCATCTGGACAATACATTCTGCTGGTTCGTTGCTTTGCAGATGCCTGGGATTTGAAGTAGAGTGCTTAAATTCTCCTTGTCTCACAAAAGTATGGAGTGCTTGGTTTATGTGGACTATTATCTATCCCAACACTAATCAGTTCTCTTCCTCCATCCTATAACCCAAAGAATATAAAAGCAGACCGGCTTTTTGATATGTGCTAAATGCCTTAACTCATTACATATTTTCATAATAGCAAAATCCATTTCCAGCAACTCACAGCAGAGTCTCCAAATGTTCAAAACCCACAGTCTTTCTTAAAAATGTTTATTAGGTAAGCGCTTTCACAAACAGTAAGTTTGCTTCCTCAGATCTTACTGTTTGTGAAAGTGCTTACCTAATAAACACTTTTAAGAAAGACTGTGGGTTTTGAACATTTGGAGACTCTGCTGTGAGCTGCTGGAGGTGGATTTTGTTGTTATTTACTTGGTTTGTTACTATACAGCAACGTTCTTCTGTGTGGATTTTTGATACGTATTTTCATAGATTAAATTTGGATTTGGATAGTCTGTAATGATTTACTGCCATTTTAAAACCTGGGTACCCAAGTACTCCAGATGTGGTCTCACTTGGGTACCGTATAAGGCTATGTGGTTGTAGGTGGAACATCCTGCTTGTGTTAGCTCTGATCACATTACGGTGCAGAGTAAAATCAAAAATGTTACACACTGATATCACCAAGTACGCTTCCTCTTAAACCACAGCCAGTTCCCCTTGCACATACCCCATTATGTATCTAAAGGTCGCGCGTACAGTGGGCGCAACATGCTATTTACTTCACTGATTCTTTGACTAGATGAATTCCCTGCAGTCAGAGGCACCCTCACAGGAGAGGCAAGCTGTAATACCTCATCAGTTCTTTCCTCCATGGATGACACGTTTTCATTATGTTTAACGCAGGCTTCCTTTACCTGTCCTGATTCTTAACCATTTTACTAAATGACCTGTATACCATTTGCTCTTCTTTCTTCACTGGCAATTTGTGAGTTAAAGAACTGAATGCCTTTTCATATCACAGCATGCCACTTCAATGAAAACTTATATGTCACTGGTGTCCTGGGCTAAATTCAATGTGCACTAAGCAATTTATAAAGTACAATTGTAAAAGTAATGAAATACACAGTTGTGAAAAGCAATGTTGAAGGGAAGCAAAGTTTTCAATGAAACTTAAGAAAATAAAACTAATTTGAGATACAAGACCCCCCCCCCCCCACACACACACACACGCACACACGCACACACTCAGCATGTAGCTGATTTAATCCTCTGAACATCTAAACTTATTATAACCAACTCTGAGGTCACTGTACATCAGGGAAACATCACTGTCCTGATCACTGACTTCAGTAGATTAATTTATTTTTTTATTTAATTAATTAATTTATTTATTTGACATTTGTTTACCTTTATAATCTGTCAGGTTATATACACATTTTCAGCAGAGGCCTGGGGAGAAAATCTGCAGGTATAGATCACATTTTGCATTGAAAAACTACATTTGAAACATTAATACATAAAGTCAAATATTTACAAAAGTACAGACAAACTGAGTACATAGAGTGAAATATTTACATAACTGAGATGCAACATGGTAGGTGTGATAGAATGAAGTAAGTTGTTGACATGAGAGTTTAAGATTGTTATAGGGTGTTTAGGTTCAGATATACTACTGAATACAGACATGATGTCTAAGTATTGTAAGAAAAGAGTTATACTGAATATAGTTAAGCAATAAAACCATGCTAGATAAAGTTTGGTTAAGTGTGTGTTAGAGACAGACAGAGGTTGTGATACATAGTTTTATTGATGTACAACCTGTAATTCAATCATTTTTGGGATTGTCGTTTACCTGTCCATGATGGAATTGTCCGACTAGCATCACAAAAGTGTCTAGCTGGCTTCATGATACACATTGTTCTCATCCATTAGTACTTTGAATTGTCTCCAGGATTTCATCTGCTCTGGAGCTGACTGGGTCAGGTGAATAGTTATTAGGTTTGATTCTCTTATCAGTTAGATGCATGACTGCTACTTCCAGTTTAAATTCATTCATTTATTATTATTTGTTTATATTTTACTTACAGTGAACTAACATTTCAACTTTCACACTGAAGCCTCCAGAGTTCTGAAGAAAAATGACTGCCTCCCAGCTCTGCGTTCAACCTGATCATAAGGATCACATCATGAACCTTCAAATAACTACAGAAAGACAGATAGTTCCCAAAATATATTATACCATATATTCTAGTAAACACATGCTATATGTAATTACTGGATTGAATAAGCTTTTCAAAAAATGTGCCTTATTAACATTTTGCTTAGAAATGAGATTCATACAGAAATATGTTTTATTTCATTTTACAAACACACTGTGAAAATGCTGTAAGTTTATTGTTGCATTCCTCAGAAGACAGATTTTGTAGAAATAAAAGAAGGAAATATCTAAATGAAGTGGATTTCTTGGATCTGTTTCTGTGCTACTCTCCCCTTGGCATAATTACAGGCCATTGAGAAATATGATTGTGTCCACACTATTCCTTATTGTCAGTCATTATTTCATAATATATTGTTTTGACTCCATCATTTAGGCCCCCTGCTGGCACTCCCTGCCCCACTTATCCTGCATCTCCGGCCAACACAGCACTGACATGGAAGCATCTTCTAATTTCAAGGAGGATTAGATTCATCAACAATTTCCCACTATAATAACTTCACTATTTCCTGTATGAACTCCCACCTCCCACTTTACTACAGCTAACAATATTCATATCCACACTCATATCTCTCTTCCCCCTCCAGCTACAATTCTGTGCTAAACGTTCAGAATCTCGTAGGATTTCTAGTCACAAAATGTCTATGTTGCATGAGTAAACTTCCTATTGTATATTCTCTCAACTCCTTCTTACAGTATATCATCTGTTTATGTATGTTATCAGTAATTGTTGTTATTTATCTTGTGTTATCACCAAGAAGTTTCTCTTTGAGTTGTCCGTTATTGTTTGATTTGTAATGTATGACTCATTTACTTGCTTATTGTAACATTATATTTATTCATTCATATTTTGTTCTTTTACAGGGAGCATTTCTCCCTAGGTCTGTGCTGAAAATGGGTACTGAGAAGCCAGTCAGGCTCCATTTGGTAAACAAATGTCAATAAATAAAATAATTAACTACTTTTAACATGTTCATAGATGGTGAGAGGAGAGAAGCGGGTGCCAGGGGTGATGTTGATTTTGCTGGGTATGTACCTGACTCTCATCATGTTTCACTGTAAGGCTAGTTTGCTATGTGCAGTGCACACAATACTGGATTTTTATTCAGGTGCAAAATCCCACAGACCCATTGCCTGCAGCATGGTAAGGAAGCCTGAAGCAAGCTACTTGACCCATGGTCTCCATTGGGATTTGGAGTATCTCCTCACTTCCCCTTTGCTGCAGGTGTGCTGGCATTGGGTACTTCCTCTTGTTTTGTGGAGCATCTTATCACTTCCCCTGTACTGCAGGTGTGATAGGTGTGCTGAGCCCTGGTATGGAGGGGGTGCTATCTTTCTACTGAAAACACATTTCTGACTCTCTACAAACATGGAATTATTCTGAATCCTGTTCCCCACATCCTATCTTCATCACTAGCATCTCCCAGCCATATACATAGTTTGTGACACTGCTCACCCTTCAGCTCTATTCTTCTAATATAAACCTTGTGATAGCCATATGAATAATTGTCTGTGAACCTGCTTTATACACCACCTCTTCACTACATTGTCATCCTTTGTGCCCTACCTAGCTCTTTCCCCAACCATTTCTAAGCACTAATGACTTGGTCTATTTTTTATCAGACAAACACACTAATTCACCTGTTCAGATGCTCAGTGTTCAACATCTGCTCATGTGTAAGTATCTTTTATACTGCAATAGTCGCCTTTATTTCATATGAATATAATCTAATTAGCAAATGAATATGTATTTGCTAATTTATATGATGTAATATTTGTTCGTGTAAATTATAGAATGTCTGTTTTAAAACACTTGTAATATGTTGCAGCTTTTGTCCTTCTCTGATTGTGTGTCTTCTGAAAGGTTTTTTTACTAAACCTAGTTGGGCAAACCCAGTAAACAAAAGAAGAATAATAAATAAAATAAAATAAAATAAAATGGAAGTGGTAAAGATGCAAGAGAGCCTTGAGATCAAGCAGGTTATTATTTAGAATGTTAGGACTGAATAAACTGACCTTAATATGGTCAGGATTAAGTGATAGTGAGGTGTTCTTTGCTATTTTGGGGTACCTAGAAGATGGACCTTGCCTAAAAGAGGACCTGTGGGGGCTGCAAAGATTTGGCCAGTATGTGAAAGCCATGACATGAAAGGTGCATGCAATTCCTTGCAGGGCAAGTAGACTTGTTAATGAACTTTAGACCTGTCCCCCAAAATGATGCCTTTTATTAGAGCCAGTTATATTTTGTCTGACTTTGGGCATCACCTTGGGTAATGTTACAATTCCACCGAGGGCCACAGTGTGATCCATCATGTCTATCTGCATGGACAATGAGGGCCGCAGTGTGATCTGTCATGTCTCTCTACATGGTCACTGAGGGCCACAGTGTGGTCCATCATGTCTCTCTGCGTGGTTTTCTGAGTTAGTTTCAATGATTTTAGAACCCCTGTAATGCCACAGACCCAGGAAATGGAAAGGCAGCTTACTGTTACTGTATTCTTATCCAGCCTGTTAAGAGTAGAATTTATGTGCCTAACTATGGCATCATCAGTTTCCTAAGACATTAGCAATTATATATGTAGATGGATTAAGATCTACATCCTTGTGACTCTTGTACAAAGATATGTTTTTATTATGTGGACTGGGTGAGAGTGATGGTGATGTTTTGGTATTATCTGGGCGGGGTAAGAGTGGTGGTGGTGTTGTGGTATTATGTGAGCTGGGTGAGAGTGGTGGTGGTGGTGGTTTTGTGGTATTATGTGGCCTGGGTGAGAGTGGTGATGGTGTGGTATTATGTGGGGTGGGTAAGAGCGTTGGTGGTGGTGTGGTACGATGTGGGCTGGGTGAGAGTTGTGGTGGTTTTGCGGTACTATATGGGTTGGGTGAGAGTAATGGTGGTGTGGTGTTATGTGGGTTGGGTGAGAGTGGTGGTGGTGGTGGTGTTATGGTATTATGTGGGCTGTGTGAGAGTGATGGTGATGTGGTATTATGTGGGCTATGTAAGAGTGGTGGTGGTGGTGTAATATTATGTGGGCTGGTTGAGAGTGGTGGTGATGTAGTGGTATTATGTGGTCTGGATGAGAGGGTTGGTGGTTCATAGGTTCATAGGTGTGTACTAGGTGAATGATCCTGGAGCATTCACAAGCCGAGCCCATAGGATTACCCTGATATCATGCCACCTGACATTACTTCCTAGTGCCTCTGTCGAGTAAAGCCACTGGAGTGATCCCTGGGGTAATATTCTATTTCCCATCCACTCATCAAGATTTCTCTTGAAGAGAGCCAGTGAGGTGCTCTGCTTGACATATATGGGAAGTCTATTCCATAGCATTGGCAGTCTCTGGGTTATGAACCTGCCCCTCCAAGATGTTCCGTTGATTGTGGTAATGAGGTTGAGGTCTCTGGAGCATGTGGTGTGGGGGATTGGGATTTCTTTTGATATAGCATTTCTAACAGAGCTGGGTCAGACATAGCTTTGTAAGTCAAGCAGAGATCGCCTCTAAGTAGACGATATGAGACAGAGAATAGTTGAAGTTTTTTAATCTGTCCATATAGGACAAATGTTTAAGGCCTATGATCCTCTTTGTGAAGTACTTTTGAGGCCACTCCAGTTGTGTGATATTATTTGGGCTGGATGAGAGTGGTGGTGGTGTTATGGTATTATGTGAGTTGGATGGGAATGATGGTTGTGTTGTGGCATTATTTGGGCTGGATAAGAGTGGTGGTGGTGTGGTATTATGCGGGCTGGATGAGAGTGATGATAGTTTTGTGGTATTATATGGGCTGGGTAAGAGTGGTGGTGATGTGGTATTATGTGGACTGGATAACAGTGGTGGTGGTGTGGTATTATGTGAGTTGGGTGAGAGTGGTGGTGGTGTGGTATTATGTGGGCTGGGTGAGAGTAGTAGTGGTGTTGTGGTATTATGTGGGCTGGGTAAGAGTGGAGGTGTTGTGGTATTATGTGGGCTGGGTAAGAGTGGTGGTGGTGTGGAATTATGTGGGCTGGGTAAGAGTGGTGGTGGTATTGTGGTATTATGTGGGCTGGGTAAGAGTGGTGGTGTTGTGGTATTATGTGGGCTGGGTGAGAGTGGGAGTGGTGTTATACTATTATGTGAGCTGGAGGAGAGTGGTAGTGGTGATGTGGTATTATGTGGCCTGGGTAGGAGTGGTGGTGGTGTGATATTATGTGGGCTGGAAGAGAGTGGTTGTGTTGTGGTATTATTTGGGCTGTGTGAGAGTGGTGGTGATGATGTATTATTTGGGCTGGGTGAGGATGGTTCTGGTGTTATTGTATGATATGAGTTGGATTAGAGTGGTGGTGGTATTTTGGTATTATGTGGGCTGTGTGAGAGCAGTGGTGGAGTTGTGGTATTATGTGGGCTGGGTAAGAGGGGTGGTGTTGTGATATTATGTGGGCTGGGTGACTGGTGGTGGTGTTGTGGTATTATGATTGCTAAGTGAGTGTGGTGGTGTTGTTGTGGTATTATGTTGGCTAAGTGAGTGTGGTGGTGGTGTGATATTATGTGGGCTTGGTAAGAGTGGTGATGGTACTGTGATACTATACGGGCTGGGAGAGAGTGATGATGTTGTGGTAATGCTGTCTGGGTAAGAGTGGTGGTGGTGGTGTTGTGGCATTGGTTTAAGGCTGAGACTTGTTTGCTTTGACTATAGGATACTTATGGAGTGATTTCAACTATTGTGTATATGATACTTGCATGCAGGGGTAGGTTACAGATGTGTGAAGCTAACTGGCTATTTATCTATGTAAGAGAGAGGCCTACAGGCTGTGTAAATATTTGCATCTCTCTCAAATCTTGATCTACCAGTAACTGGTCCTCAGTAACCAATAGGCAGTTACTACACTAGCTAATAATATCAAGCGTACCTTTCACTGCTATGACTCGCACAGAGCTGTATGACTACACTAGCTAATACCAAATGTACCTCTCACTGCCACGACTCACACAGAGCTGTATGTCCACACTAGCTAATAATGCCAAGTGTACCTCTCACTGCCATGACGCACACAGAGCTGTATGACTACAGTATCTAATAATGCTAAGCGTACCTCTCACTGCCATGACGCACACAGAGCTGTATGACTACAGTAGCTAATAATGCTAAGCGTACCTCTCACTGCCATGACGCACACAGAGCTGTATGACTACAGTATCTAATAATGCTAAGCGTACCTATCACTGCCATGATGCACACAGAGCTGTATGACTACAGTATCTAATAATGCTAAGCGTACCTCTCACTATCACGACTCACACAGACCTGTATGACTACACTAGCTAATAATACCAAGTATACCATTCACTGCCATGACTCAGAGAGCTGTGTGACTACACTAGCACATAATACCAAACATACCTCTCACTGCCACGACTCACACAGAGCTGTACGACTACACTAGCTAATAATACCAAGAGTACCTCTCACTGCCACAACTCACGCAGAGCTGTAAGACTACACTACCTAATAATACCAAGTGTACCTCTCACTGCCACGACTTACACAGAGCTGTATGACCACAATAGCTAATAATGCCAAGTGTACCTCTCACTGCCATGACATACAAAGAGCTGTATGACCACAATAGCTAATAATGCCAAGCGTACCTCTCACTGCCATGACTCACACAGAGCGGTATGACTATACTAGCTAATAATCCCAGGTGTACCTCTGAGAGCTGTATGACTACACTAGCTAATAATGCCAGGTGTACTTCTCACTGCCATGACTTACACAGAGCTGTATGACTACTCTAGCTAATAAATAGAAAAAGTTCCTGGAATGCAACGAACGAAGATAAAAATCAACCACCAACATAGCAGCAAATAATTCCAGGAAAAACTGGATTCTTGCACCAAAACAGTACTCTTTATTTGGACCACAAACGACAATGTTGAGCGCTTTCATCCATGTACAGAAGACTTCATCAGAACACAATACATAAAAACTCACTCCCTTATATACTAAAAAGACCGCCATTTACACTAATTATTCAATTAATGTCTGGGCTGGCATTAAGTAATTAAATACCTCTCATTTCTATCCAGCCTACTACTTTACGAAAAACTTTTTAAAATATCTGTCTATATATACACAGTCAATATAAATATGAACACAATTCAATGAAAATATTGCATTTAGACCCAAGTCTGATACACATAGCAATACTAACCATAACTAAACAAGACCCAAAGCTGTGCAGTAATAAAAGACTTATACTATATCCTTAACTTACATTTTATGCTATACAAACTGGATGCATTTGTGAACATTAAGCAGTGGGAATATCAGTACTGTGCATCAAAATTCATGTTTTGTATGGATTATGACATAAAACATCTTAAAAACAATTATAATTGTAGTAAAAAACTATATATAAAATGAAATTAGACTAAAAAATACAACACTATATAACCTATGTAACCAGAGAAGAACAAATAAACCAAATAATTAACAATGTGCCTTATCTAAATATACTACATGCATGCACGTATTGTTTTATACTCTGACTAAGGGTTTGGTAGGAATCATTTCATTGAGTCCAGGGATGTAGCTGCATTAAGTCTTATCTGCCACCTAATTTCCTTTTCACTCACGATTGCCTTAATATTTCCCCCTCTAGGATTAGGTGGTACCACTTCCAAGATGGCAAATTTGAAGCCAGTGCAATCTGAGCTATTTATGAGGTGACGAGATAGGGCATTATTCATATCATGTTTTTTAATGCAATACATATGATCGTAGATTCTGTTTTTAAAACAGCGATCGGTTTTCCCAACATAATAATTCATACATGTGTCACATATTGCTAGATATATTAGATGCTGAGTCTGACAATTTCCGTGACAAAATCTCACCTTACTTCTTAAGTTATTATTTAAGGTGATAGAAAGTTCTTCAAATATGTATCTGCAATAATTACAGCGTCCACATTTTTTTGTACCCCTTTGTGTATCTTGCCTTTGCTCTGGTAACTAGATTTAACCTCAGTTATTCTCTTCAAATTATTTCCGCTTTATATACAAATTGGGGTCTATGTGGTACTTTCTCCTTTATAGTAACGTCACTTGTCACTATGTTCCAATTGGACATAATAATGTCCTTTACTTCATTCGTATGCCTGCCATATTTTAATATGCATGCTTTGGTATAATTATCATTTCTGGTATTTATGTTAATATTAATGTTGTTGTTTCCTCCTTGGTATTCTGAAGTCCTATACCTAGGAGTGGCGGATACTTTCTACCCCATTCCTGAGATATATACGAGGTCACGCCTTTGATCATAACAGTGGGATAACCCTTATCCATAAATAAACTACCAATATATGATAATTCTTGCAGCATGCATTCCTTGACAGATGTCATCCTGGCGGCTCTAATGCACTGCCCCTTAATTATACTTCATTTAGTAAAATAGGAGTGGGCACTATCAAAATGCAAGTACCGTTACTATGTGTGTCCTTCCTAAAAATCCGAGACTGGAAGGACTTCCCATCACTATAAAGATACACATTGAGATAGTTAATCCCCACCGTGTCAAACTGATGGGTGAACTTGAGGTAACTAGTGGTATGATTGATATAATCTACAAAATCAATAAGTTTTTCCATGTCTCCTTCCCAAAGAACAAATATATCGTCCAGGTACCGGACATATCTTTTGATGTATAGCATCCAGATGGATTGCAAAACAAATTCATTCTCCCAATCAAGAAGTATGAGATTGGCGTAGATGGGGCACATGCTGCCTCCATAGCTACCGGTCCTCTGTCTGTAGTACTCCCTCATAATAGATGTAGTTGTGATCGAGTACTATATCCATGAATTCAGTGAGCAGGAGATGTTGTCCTGTCCTAGACCACTATGGTTGTATATACTGTTGTGGAATCTGTTTATACCATCATTCTTGGGAATACAGGAGAAGAGATCCTGTATGTCAATGGTAACAAACACAAGATTAGGGCTCCATAACTCTTGTTTAAATATTCCCAAGAATTCCCAGGAATCCTTCATGATGTGTGCAATAGTATTATACATATGTTTCAATCTATGGTGTATGACTCTACCTAAAGGAAAGGCTTTACTAGAGCTTCCTGAAATTATTGGTCTGAATGGGGATCCAGAAGATTTTTGTGCACTTTGGGGATCCCTGTAATAGTTGCCAATATGGGAAATTCTACTTTGAGGAACTTATATAAGTCCTCGTTAATTCTATTTTCCAACAGAAATTCCTCCAGGTATGAGTCAATTCTGCCATGCACAATATTCACCTGGTTAAGGGAAGAGGCTTCATATTGCAGGGAGTTGTTTAACAATTCAAAAATTTTGCCTGTATACTTTTCTTGATCATATAATACTATTCCTCCCCCTTTGTCTGCTGACATGATTCTAATATTTTGTTCACATAGTGCGTCTATAATAGAATAGACTTGTTGACTCATATCACGATCACTTTTATTATGCTTATATTTGTTGTATAAAGCATATATTTCTGTGTTGATCACATTTTCAAAAGATATCAGTGTTTTAAACATGGGGGGAGTAAATGCACTTTTCTTTCTCAAATCTCCCATAAATCCTTGCTGTGAGGGACTGTGATTGAAAAACACCCCAAGATTCACTTTTCTCAAAAATAACTTAAATTCTACCAATGTGTCAATAATATCAAAAGATTTGTCCGGAATGAACTTCATACCCTTCGAAAATACTTGAAATAACTCAGGTATAACCTTGTATGTACTATAATTGTATATCTTAACTTCCCCACTGGTATGAAGTATGCTATTTGATGCACAATCATTCCTAAAATCTGTAGTATGGATAGAAGGACTCTCCAGGTCTACCATGTGTCTATTACCATCAGGGTTTCCAATGGATCCTTCTAATATTGCCTGTATCTGTTCCATCTGTATTTCCCCTTCCCCTTCTGTTTTGCTGGTTGCCAGGTGTTGTGATCCCTCCCCTCTTCTAAAAAAAATTCTTCCTCAAACTGATGTAAATGTGAAACATTTTGATTAGTGACATACTTCATATTCTTATTTTTCTCCTCATCCTGTCTGACATTCCACCTGTATACTGTTCCTTTCTCATACTGAGACATATCTCTCTGTAATTTCCTGCATTTTCTGTCAAAAACTTTTTGCAATTGTTTTCAGCATAATCATATTGCTTACAATACAATTTTTCCCATTGTGGGAACAACACATCCTTTTGATAAGTTTGTTCAAATGTTCAACCTCTTGTAGTAAACTACTCAGCTTAGAATCATTACAGTTTACAATGAATTGCATAAATTGTCTACCAAACCCATTAAACATATTATTACACACCTTGATATTGTCCACATTCATCTCAACCCCTATGGGTTCCTTAAAAAATCGTAGCCCCATCGGGACTATACCACTGTCTATACATTTACGTAAATACATGTTGTCCACTTGTATAGTCTTTATTTTACTAAGCTTGTTGCCGAAACTGTAAATCATTTCCTTTAAGGAAGAGAAATGCCCCTCATCTTCCTTGCGTTTGTTTTTCACATTGTTAATGTCATTGAACTCAAGGGCATGTGCGTAAATTTATCTATATTAAAATTGTAAGCACTATCATTATCTCCCAAAGGGGAACGCTGAGACACAGTACCTTTAGAATGTTTATTTGCGACACCACTCGCCTTCTCATCAGATGCATAGGTTCGTACTGGCGGTAAACGCTTAGGCTTTGCCCCAGAAATTAAATAAATGTCTTCCTCGTGGTTACCGGACAAAGCAGAAACATTAAGGGTGCTTTTGTGCCTGCCTGCAGGTTCGTTGTCTTCCTTCCTCGGTGTACAGCTCGATGGGAATGCAGATGAAAACCTCCTCTGCCCATTCGGGATCTCCTCATTGCTGCCATTACCAATAGAGGAACGTGCTGACATGACAACGTTTTTGGAGTTAGGTTGCACTAAATTTTTGTGTGAACCAGAGGGCGGAGTTAACAGTTCAAGTAGACGAGTAATTTCGCCCTTTAATATAGCCATTTCTGAATGTATCTTGTCAACTTCCTCCTGGTTATGGAAGTTGAGAAGCCTGAAACTTCGTGCATAGAATCCATGCTGTGAAAAACAACTACGTAAATAGAAAAGTTCCTGGAATCCAACGAACGAAGATAAAATCAACCACCAACGTAGCAGCAAATAATTCCAGGAAAAACTGGATTCTTGCACCAAAACAGTACTCTTTATTTGGACCACAAACGACAATGTTGAGCGCTTTCATCCATGTACAGAAGACTTCATCAGAACACAATACATAAAAACTCACTCCCTTATATACTAAAAAGACCGCCATTTACACTAATTATTCAATTAATGTCTGGGCTGGCATTAAGTAATTAAATACCTCTCATTTCTATCCAGCCTACTACTTTACGAAAAACTTTTTAAAATATCTGTCTATATATACACAGTCAGTATAAATATGAACACAATTCAATGAAAATATTGCATTTAGACCCAAGTCTGATACAAATAGCAATACTAACCATAACTAAACAAGACCCAAAGCTGTGCAGTAATAAAAGACTTATACTATATCCTTAACTTACACTTTATGCTATACAAACTGGATGCATTTGTGAACATTAAGCAGTGGGAATATCAGTACTGTGCATCAAAATTCATGTTTTGTATGGATTATGACATAAAACATCTTAAAACAATTATAATTGTAGTAAAAACTATATATAAAATGAAATTAGACTAAAAATACAACACTATATATCCTATGTAACCAGAGAAGAACAAATAAACCAAATAATTAACAATGTGCCTTATCTAAATATACTACATGCATGCACGTATTGTTTTATACTCTGACTAAGGGTTTGGTAGGAATCATTTCATTGAGTCCAGGGATGTAGCTGCATTAAGTCTTATCTGCCACCTAATTTCCTTTTCACTCACGATTGCCTTAATATTTCCCCCTCTAGGATTAGGTGGTACCACTTCCAAGATGGCAAATTTGAAGCCAGTGCAATCTGAGCTATTTATGAGGTGATGAGATAGGGCATTATTCATATCATGTTTTTTAATGCAATACATATGATCGTAGATTCTGTTTTTAAAACAGCGATCGGTTTTCCCAACATAATAATTCATACATGTGTCACATATTGCTAGATATATTAGATGCTGAGTCTGACAATATTTCCATGACAAAATCTCACCTTACTTCTTAAGTTATTATTTAAGGTGATAGAAAGTTCTTCAAATATGTATCTGCAATAATTACAGCGTCCACATTTTTTTGTACCCCCTTTGTGTATCTTCCCTTTCCTCTGGTAACTAGATTTAACTTCAGTTATTCTCTTCAAATTATTTCCCGTTTTATATACAAATTGGGGTCTATGTGGTACTTTCTCCTTTATAGTAACGTCACTTGTCACTATGTTCCAATTGGACATAATAATGTCCTTTACTTCATTCGTATGCCTGCCATATTTTAATATGCATGCTTTGGTATAATTATCATTTCTGGTATTTATGTTAATATTAATGTTGTTGTTTCACTCCTTGGTATTCTGAAGTCCTATACCTAGGAGTGGCGGATACTTTCTACCCCATTCCTGAGATATATACGAGGTCACGCCTTTGATCATAACAGTGGGATAACCCTTATCCATAAATAAACTACCAATATATGATAATTCTTGCAGCATGCATTCCTTGACAGATGTCATCCTGGCGGCTCTAATGCACTGCCCCTTAATTATACTTCATTTAGTAAAATAGGAGTGGGCACTATCAAAATGCAAGTACCCGTTACTATGTGTGTCCTTCCTAAAAATCCGAGACTGGAAGGACTTCCCATCACTATAAAGATACACATTGAGATAGTTAATCCCCACCGTGTCAAACTGATGGGTGAACTTGAGGTAACTAGTGGTATGATTGATATAATCTACAAAATCAATAAGTTTTTCCATGTCTCCTTCCCAAAGAACAAATATATCGTCCAGGTACCGGACATATCTTTTGATGTATAGCATCCAGATGGATTGCAAAACAAATTCATTCTCCCAATCAAGAAGTATGAGATTGGCGTAGATGGGGCACATGCTGCCTCCATAGCTACGCCGGTCCTCTGTCTGTAGTACTCCCCCTCATAATAGATGTAGTTGTGATCGAGTACTATATCCATGAATTCAGTGAGCAGGGAGATGTTGTCCTGTCCTAGACCACTATGGTTGTATATACTGTTGTGGAATCTGTTTATACCATCATTCTTGGGAATACAGGAGAAGAGATCCTGTATGTCAATGGTAACAAACACAAGATTAGGGCTCCATAACTCTTGTTTAAATATTCCCAAGAATTCCCAGGAATCCTTCATGATGTGTGCAATAGTATTATACATATGTTTCAATCTATGGTGTATGACTCTACCTAAAGGAAAGGCTTTACTAGAGCTTCCTGAAATTATTGGTCTGAATGGGGGATCCAGAAGATTTTTGTGCACTTTGGGGATCCCTGTAATAGTTGCCAATATGGGAAATTCTACTTTGAGGAACTTATATAAGTCCTCGTTAATTCTATTTTCCAACAGAAATTCCTCCAGGTATGAGTCAATTCTGCCATGCACAATATTCACCTGGTTAAGGGAAGAGGCTTCATATTGCAGGGAGTTGTTTAACAATTCAAAAATTTTGCCTGTATACTTTTCTTGATCATATAATACTATTCCTCCCCCTTTGTCTGCTGACATGATTCTAATATTTTGTTCACATAGTGCGTCTATAATAGAATAGACTTGTTGACTCATATCACGATCACTTTTATTATGCTTATATTTGTTGTATAAAGCATATATTTCTGTGTTGATCACATTTTCAAAAGATATCAGTGTTTTAAACATGGGGGGAGTAAATGCACTTTTCTTTCTCAAATCTCCCATAAATCCTTGCTGTGAGGGACTGTGATTGAAAACACCCCAAGATTCACTTTTCTCAAAAATAACTTAAATTCTACCAATGTGTCAATAATATCAAAAGATTTGTCCGAATGAACTTCATACCCTTCGAAAATACTTGAAATAACTCAGGTATAACCTTGTATGTACTATAATTGTATATCTTAACTTCCCCACTGGTATGAAGTATGCTATTTGATGCACAATCATTCCTAAAATCTGTAGTATGGATAGAAGGACTCTCCAGGTCTACCATGTGTCTATTACCATCAGGGTTTCCAATGGATCCTTCTAATATTGCCTGTATCTGTTCCATCTGTATTTCCCCTTCCCCTTCTGTTTTGCTGGTTGCCAGGTGTTGTGATCCCTCCCCTCTTCTAAAAAAAATTCTTCCTCAAACTGATGTAAATGTGAAACATTTTGATTAGTGACATACTTCATATTCTTATTTTTCTCCTCATCCTGTCTGACATTCCACCTGTATACTGTTCCTTTCTCATACTGAGACATATCTCTCTGTAATTTCCTGCATTTTCTATCAAAAATTTTCTTGCAGTTGTTTTCAGCATAATCATATTGCTTACAATACAATTTTTCCCATTGTGGGAACAACACATCCTTTTTGATAAGTTTGTTCAAATGTTCAACCTCTTGTAGTAAACTACTCAGCTTAGAATCATTACAGTTTACAATGAATTGCATAAATTGTCTACCAAACCCATTAAACATATTATTACACACCTTGATATTGTCCACATTCATCTCAACCCCTATGGGTTCCTTAAAAAATCGTAGCCCCATCGGGACTATACCACTGTCTATACATTTACGTAAATACATGTTGTCCACTTGTATAGTCTTTATTTTACTAAGCTTGTTGCCGAAACTGTAAATCATTTCCTTTAAGGAAGAGAAATGCCCCTCATCTTCCTTATGCGTTTGTTTTTCACATTGTTAATGTCATTGAACTCGAAGGGCATGTGCGTAAATTTATCTATATTAAAATTGTAAGCACTATCATTATCTCCCAAAGGGGAACGCTGAGACACAGTACCTTTAGAATGTTTATTTGCGACACCACTGCCTTCTCATCAGATGCATAGGTTCGTACTGGCGGTAAACGCTTAGGCTTTGCCCCAGAAATTAAATAAATGTCTTCCTCGTGGTTACCGGACAAAGCAGAAACATTAAGGGTGCTTTTGTGCCTGCCTGCAGGTTCGTTGTCTTCCTTCCTCGGTGTACAGCTCGATGGGAATGCAGATGAAAACCTCCTCTGCCCATTCGGGATCTCCTCATTGCTGCCATTACCAATAGAGGAACGTGCTGACATGACAACGTTTTTGGAGTTAGGTTGCACTAAATTTTTGTGTGAACCAGAGGGAGGAGTTAACAGTTCAAGTAGACGAGTAATTTCGCCCTTTAATATAGCCATTTCTGAATGTATCTTGTCAACTTCCTCCCTGGTTATGGAAGTTGAGAAGCCTGAAACTTCGTGCATAGAATCCATGCTGTGAAAAACAACTACGTAAATAGAAAAAGTTCCTGGAATCCAACGAACGAAGATAAAAATCAACCACCAACGTAGCAGCAAATAATTCCAGGAAAAACTGGATTCTTGCACCAAAACAGTACTCTTTATTTGGACCACAAACGACAATGTTGAGCGCTTTCATCCATGTACAGAAGACTTCATCAGAACACAATACATAAAAACTCACTCCCTTATATACTAAAAAGACCGCCATTTACACTAATTATTCAATTAATGTCTGGGCTGGCATTAAGTAATTAAATACCTCTCATTTCTATCCAGCCTACTACTTTACGAAAAACTTTTTAAAATATCTGTCTATATATACACAGTCAGTATAAATATGAACACAATTCAATGAAAATATTGCATTTAGACCCAAGTCTGATACAAATAGCAATACTAACCATAACTAAACAAGACCCAAAGCTGTGCAGTAATAAAAGACTTATACTATATCCTTAACTTACATTTTATGCTATACAAACTGGATGCATTTGTGAACATTAAGCAGTGGGAATATCAGTACTGTGCATCAAAATTCATGTTTTGTATGGATTATGACATAAAACATCTTAAAACAATTATAATTGTAGTAAAAACTATATATAAAATGAAATTAGACTAAAAATACAACACTATATATCCTATGTAACCAGAGAAGAACAAATAAACCAAATAATTAACAATGTGCCTTATCTAAATATACTACATGCATGCACGTATTGTTTTATACTCTGACTAAGGGTTTGGTAGGAATCATTTCATTGAGTCCAGGGATGTAGCTGCATTAAGTCTTATCTGCCACCTAATTTCCTTTTCACTCACGATTGCCTTAATATTTCCCCTCTAGGATTAGGTGGTACCACTTCCAAGATGGCAAATTTGAAGCCAGTGCAATCTGAGCTATTTATGAGGTGATGAGATAGGGCATTATTCATATCATGTTTTTTAATGCAATACATATGATCGTAGATTCTGTTTTTAAAACAGCGATCGGTTTTCCCAACATAATAATTCATACATGTGTCACATATTGCTAGATATATTAGATGCTGAGTCTGACAATTTCCATGACAAAATCTCACCTTACTTCTTAAGTTATTATTTAAGGTGATAGAAAGTTCTTCAAATATGTATCTGCAATAATTACAGCGTCCACATTTTTTTGTACCCCCTTTGTGTATCTTCCCTTTCCTCTGGTAACTAGATTTAACTTCAGTTATTCTCTTCAAATTATTTCCCGTTTTATATACAAATTGGGGTCTATGTGGTACTTTCTCCTTTATAGTAACGTCACTTGTCACTATGTTCCAATTGGACATAATAATGTCCTTTACTTCATTCGTATGCCTGCCATATTTTAATATGCATGCTTTGGTATAATTATCATTTCTGGTATTTATGTTAATATTAATGTTGTTGTTTCCCTCCTTGGTATTCTGAAGTCCTATACCTAGGAGTGGCGGATACTTTCTACCCCATTCCTGAGATATATACGAGGTCACGTCTTTGATCATAACAGTGGGATAACCCTTATCCATAAATAAACTACCAATATATGATAATTCTTGCAGCATGCATTCCTTGACAGATGTCATCCTGGCGGCTCTAATGCACTGCCCTTAATTATACTTCATTTAGTAAAATAGGAGTGGGCACTATCAAAATGCAAGTACCCGTTACTATGTGTGTCCTTCCTAAAAATCCGAGACTGGAAGGACTTCCCATCACTATAAAGATACACATTGAGATAGTTAATCCCCACCGTGTCAAACTGATGGGTGAACTTGAGGTAACTAGTGGTATGATTGATATAATCTACAAAATCAATAAGTTTTTCCATGTCTCCTTCCCAAAGAACAAATATATCGTCCAGGTACCGGACATATCTTTTGATGTATAGCATCCAGATGGATTGCAAAACAAATTCATTCTCCCAATCAAGAAGTATGAGATTGGCGTAGATGGGGCACATGCTGCCTCCATAGCTACGCCGTCCTCTGTCTGTAGTACTCCCCCTCATAATAGATGTAGTTGTGATCGAGTACTATATCCATGAATTCAGTGAGCAGGGAGATGTTGTCCTGTCCTAGACCACTATGGTTGTATATACTGTTGTGGAATCTGTTTATACCATCATTCTTGGGAATACAGGAGAAGAGATCCTGTATGTCAATGGTAACAAACACAAGATTAGGGCTCCATAACTCTTGTTTAAATATTCCCAAGAATTCCCAGGAATCCTTCATGATGTGTGCAATAGTATTATACATATGTTTCAATCTATGGTGTATGACTCTACCTAAAGGAAAGGCTTTACTAGAGCTTCCTGAAATTATTGGTCTGAATGGGGATCCAGAAGATTTTTGTGCACTTTGGGGATCCCTGTAATAGTTGCCAATATGGGAAATTCTACTTTGAGGAACTTATATAAGTCCTCGTTAATTCTATTTTCCAACAGAAATTCCTCCAGGTATGAGTCAATTCTGCCATGCGCAATATTCACCTGGTTAAGGGAAGAGGCTTCATATTGCAAAGAGTTATTTAACAATTCAAAAATTTTGCCTGTATACTTTTCTTGATCATATAATACTATTCCTCCCCCTTTGTCTGCTGACATGATTCTAATATTTTGTTCACATAGTGCGTCTATAATAGAATAGACTTGTTGACTCATATCACGATCACTTTTATTATGCTTATATTTGTTGTATAAAGCATATATTTCTGTGTTGATCACATTTTCAAAAGATATCAGTGTTTTAAACATGGGGGGAGTAAATGCACTTTTCTTTCTCAAATCTCCCATAAATCCTTGCTGTGAGGGACTGTGATTGAAAAACACCCCAAGATTCACTTTTCTCAAAAATAACTTAAATTCTACCAATGTGTCAATAATATCAAAAGATTTGTCCGAATGAACTTCATACCCTTCGAAAATACTTGAAATAACTCAGGTATAACCTTGTATGTACTATAATTGTATATCTTAACTTCCCCACTGGTATGAAGTATGCTATTTGATGCACAATCATTCCTAAAATCTGTAGTATGGATAGAAGGACTCTCCAGGTCTACCATGTGTCTATTACCATCAGGGTTTCCAATGGATCCTTCTAATATTGCCTGTATCTGTTCCATCTGTATTTCCCCTTCCCCTTCTGTTTTGCTGGTTGCCAGGTGTTGTGATCCCTCCCCTCTTCTAAAAAAAATTCTTCCTCAAACTGATGTAAATGTGAAACATTTTGATTAGTGACATACTTCATATTCTTATTTTTCTCCTCATCCTGTCTGACATTCCACCTGTATACTGTTCCTTTCTCATACTGAGACATATCTCTCTGTAATTTCCTGCATTTTCTGTCAAAAACTTTTTTTGCAATTGTTTTCAGCATAATCATATTGCTTACAATACAATTTTTCCCATTGTGGGAACAACACATCCTTTTTGATAAGTTTGTTCAAATGTTCAACCTCTTGTAGTAAACTACTCAGCTTAGAATCATTACAGTTTACAATGAATTGCATAAATTGTCTACCAAACCCATTAAACATATTATTACACACCTTGATATTGTCCACATTCATCTCAACCCCTATGGGTTCCTTAAAAAATCGTAGCCCCATCGGGACTATACCACTGTCTATACATTTACGTAAATACATGTTGTCCACTTGTATAGTCTTTATTTTACTAAGCTTGTTGCCGAAACTGTAAATCATTTCCTTTAAGGAAGAGAAATGCCCCTCATCTTCCTTGCGTTTGTTTTTCACATTGTTAATGTCATTGAACTCGAAGGGCATGTGCGTAAATTTATCTATATTAAAATTGTAAGCACTATCATTATCTCCCAAAGGGGAACGCTGAGACACAGTACCTTTAGAATGTTTATTTGCGACACCACTCGTCTTCTCATCAGATGCATAGGTTCGTACTGGCGGTAAACGCTTAGGCTTTGCCCCAGAAATTAAATAAATGTCTTCCTCGTGGTTACCGGACAAAGCAGAAACATTAAGGGTGCTTTTGTGCCTGCCTGCAGGTTCGTTGTCTTCCTTCCTCGGTGTACAGCTCGATGGGAATGCAGATGAAAACCTCCTCTGCCCATTCGGGATCTCCTCATTGCTGCCATTACCAATAGAGGAACGTGCTGACATGACAACGTTTTTGGAGTTAGGTTGCACTAAATTTTTGTGTGAACCAGAGGGCGGAGTTAACAGTTCAAGTAGACGAGTAATTTCGCCCTTTAATATAGCCATTTCTGAATGTATCTTGTCAACTTCCTCCCTGGTTATGGAAGTTGAGAAGCCTGAAACTTCGTGCATAGAATCCATGCTGTGAAAAACAACTACGTAAATAGAAAAAGTTCCTGGAATCCAACGAACGAAGATAAAAATCAACCACCAACGTAGCAGCAAATAATTCCAGGAAAAACTGGATTCTTGCACCAAAACAGTACTCTTTATTTGGACCACAAACGACAATGTTGAGCGCTTTCATCCATGTACAGAAGACTTCATCAGAACACAATACATAAAAACTCACTCCCTTATATACTAAAAAGACCGCCATTTACACTAATTATTCAATTAATGTCTGGGCTGGCATTAAGTAATTAAATACCTCTCATTTCTATCCAGCCTACTACTTTACGAAAAACTTTTTAAAATATCTGTCTATATATACACAGTCAGTATAAATATGAACACAATTCAATGAAAATATTGCATTTAGACCCAAGTCTGATACAAATAGCAATACTAACCATAACTAAACAAGACCCAAAGCTGTGCAGTAATAAAAGACTTATACTATATCCTTAACTTACATTTTATGCTATACAAACTGGATGCATTTGTGAACATTAAGCAGTGGGAATATCAGTACTGTGCATCAAAATTCATGTTTTGTATGGATTATGACATAAAACATCTTAAAAACAATTATAATTGTAGTAAAAAACTATATATAAAATGAAATTAGACTAAAAAATACAACACTATATATCCTATGTAACCAGAGAAGAACAAATAAACCAAATAATTAACAATGTGCCTTATCTAAATATACTACATGCATGCACGTATTGTTTTATACTCTGACTAAGGGTTTGGTAGGAATCATTTCATTGAGTCCAGGGGATGTAGCTGCATTAAGTCTTATCTGCCACCTAATTTCCTTTTCACTCACGATTGCCTTAATATTTCCCCCTCTAGGATTAGGTGGTACCACTTCCAAGATGGCAAATTTGAAGCCAGTGCAATCTGAGCTATTTATGAGGTGATGAGATAGGGCATTATTCATATCATGTTTTTTAATGCAATACATATGATCGTAGATTCTGTTTTTAAAACAGCGATCGGTTTTCCCAACATAATAATTCATACATGTGTCACATATTGCTAGATATATTAGATGCTGAGTCTGACAATTTCCATGACAAAATCTCACCTTACTTCTTAAGTTATTATTTAAGGTGATAGAAAGTTCTTCAAATATGTATCTGCAATAATTACAGCGTCCACATTTTTTTGTACCCGCTTTGTGTATCTTCCCTTTCCTCTGGTAACTAGATTTAACTTCAGTTATTCTCTTCAAATTATTTCCCGTTTTATATACAAATTGGGGTCTATGTGGTACTTTCTCCTTTATAGTAACGTCACTTGTCACTATGTTCCAATTGGACATAATAATGTCCTTTACTTCATTCGTATGCCTGCCATATTTTAATATGCATGCTTTGGTATAATTATCATTTCTGGTATTTATGTTAATATTAATGTTGTTGTTTCCCTCCTTGGTATTCTGAAGTCCTATACCTAGGAGTGGCGGATACTTTCTACCCCATTCCTGAGATATATACGAGGTCACGTCTTTGATCATAACAGTGGGATAACCCTTATCCATAAATAAACTACCAATATATGATAATTCTTGCAGCATGCATTCCTTGACAGATGTCATCCTGGCGGCTCTAATGCACTGCCCCTTAATTATACTTCATTTAGTAAAATAGGAGTGGGCACTATCAAAATGCAAGTACCGTTACTATGTGTGTCCTTCCTAAAAATCCGAGACTGGAAGGACTTCCCATCACTATAAAGATACACATTGAGATAGTTAATCCCCACCGTGTCAAACTGATGGGTGAACTTGAGGTAACTAGTGGTATGATTGATATAATCTACAAAATCAATAAGTTTTTCCATGTCTCCTTCCCAAAGAACAAATATATCGTCCAGGTACCGGACATATCTTTTGATGTATAGCATCCAGATGGATTGCAAAACAAATTCATTCTCCCAATCAAGAAGTATGAGATTGGCGTAGATGGGGCACATGCTGCCTCCATAGCTACGCCAGTCCTCTGTCTGTAGTACTCCCCCTCATAATAGATGTAGTTGTGATCGAGTACTATATCCATGAATTCAGTGAGCAGGGAGATGTTGTCCTGTCCTAGACCACTATGGTTGTATATACTGTTGTGGAATCTGTTTATACCATCATTCTTGGGAATACAGGAGAAGAGATCCTGTATGTCAATGGTAACAAACACAAGATTAGGGCTCCATAACTCTTGTTTAAATATTCCCAAGAATTCCCAGGAATCCTTCATGATGTGTGCAATAGTATTATACATATGTTTCAATCTATGGTGTATGACTCTACCTAAAGGAAAGGCTTTACTAGAGCTTCCTGAAATTATTGGTCTGAATGGGGATCCAGAAGATTTTTGTGCACTTTGGGGATCCCTGTAATAGTTGCCAATATGGGAAATTCTACTTTGAGGAACTTATATAAGTCCTCGTTAATTCTATTTTCCAACAGAAATTCCTCCAGGTATGAGTCAATTCTGCCATGCGCAATATTCACCTGGTTAAGGGAAGAGGCTTCATATTGCAGGGAGTTGTTTAACAATTCAAAAATTTTGCCTGTATACTTTTCTTGATCATATAATACTATTCCTCCCCCTTTGTCTGCTGACATGATTCTAATATTTTGTTCACATAGTGCGTCTATAATAGAATAGACTTGTTGACTCATATCACGATCACTTTTATTATGCTTATATTTGTTGTATAAAGCATATATTTCTGTGTTGATCACATTTTCAAAAGATATCAGTGTTTTAAACATGGGGGGAGTAAATGCACTTTTCTTTCTCAAATCTCCCATAAATCCTTGCTGTGAGGGACTGTGATTGAAAAACACCCCAAGATTCACTTTTCTCAAAAATAACTTAAATTCTACCAATGTGTCAATAATATCAAAAGATTTGTCCGGAATGAACTTCATACCCTTCGAAAATACTTGAAATAACTCAGGTATAACCTTGTATGTACTATAATTGTATATCTTAACTTCCCCACTGGTATGAAGTATGCTATTTGATGCACAATCATTCCTAAAATCTGTAGTATGGATAGAAGGACTCTCCAGGTCTACCATGTGTATATTACCATCAGGGGTTCCAATGGATCCTTCTAATATTGCCTGTATCTGTTCCATCTGTATTTCCCCTTCCCCTTCTGTTTTGCTGGTTGCCAGGTGTTGTGATCCCTCCCCTCTTCTAAAAGAAAATTCTTCCTCAAACTGGTGTAAATGTGAAACATTTTGATTAGTGACATACTTCATATCCTTATTTTTCTCCTCATCCTGTCTGACATTCCACCTGTATACTGTTCCTTTCTCATATTGAGACATATCTCTCTGTAATTTCCTGCATTTTCTGTCAAAAACTTTTTTTGCAATTGTTTTCAGCATAATCATATTGCTTACAATACAATTTTTCCCATTGTGGGAACAACACATCCTTTTTGATAAGTTTGTTCAAATGTTCAACCTCTTGTAGTAAACTACTCAGCTTAGAATCATTACAGTTTACAATGAATTGCATAAATTGTCTACCAAACCCATTAAACATATTATTACACACCTTGATATTGTCCACATTCATCTCAACCCCTATGGGTTCCTTAAAAAATCGTAGCCCCATCGGGACTATACCACTGTCTATACATTTACGTAAATACATGTTGTCCACTTGTATAGTCTTTATTTTACTAAGCTTGTTGCCAAAACTGTAAATCATTTCCTTTAAGGAAGAGAAATGCCCCTCATCTTCCTTGCGTTTGTTTTTCACATTGTTAATGTCATTGAACTCGAAGGGCATGTGCATAAATGTATCTATATTAAAATTGTAAGCACTATCATTATCTCCCAAAGGGGAACGCTGAGACACAGTACCTTTAGAATGTTTATTTGCGACACCACTCGTCTTCTCATCAGATGCATAGGTTCGTACTGGCGGTAAACGCTTAGGCTTTGCCCCAGAAATTAAATAAATGTCTTCCTCGTGGTTACCGGACAAAGCAGAAACATTAAGGGTGCTTTTGTGCCTGCCTGCAGGTTCGTTGTCTTCCTTCCTCGGTGTACAGCTCGATGGGAATGGAGATGAAAACCTCCTCTGCCCATTCGGGATCTCCTCATTGCTGCCATTACCAATAGAGGAACGTGCTGACATGACAACGTTTTTGGAGTTAGGTTGCACTAAATTTTTGTGTGAACCAGAGGGCGGAGTTAACAGTTCAAGTAGACGAGTAATTTTGCCCTTTAATATAGCCATTTCTGAATGTATCTTGTCAACTTCCTCCCTGGTTATGGAAGTTGAGAAGCCTGAAACTTCGTGCATAGAATCCATGCTGTGAAAAACAACTACGTAAATAGAAAAGTTCCTGGAATCCAACGAACGAAGATAAAAATCAACCACCAACGTAGCAGCAAATAATTCCAGGAGAAACTGGATTCTTGCACCAAAACAGTACTCTTTATTTGGACCACAAACGACAATGTTGAGCGCTTTCATCCATGTACAGAAGACTTCATCAGAACACAATACATAAAAACTCACTCCCTTATATACTAAAAAGACCGCCATTTACACTAATTATTCAATTAATGTCTGGGCTGGCATTAAGTAATTAAATACCTCTCATTTCTATCCAGCCTACTACTTTACGAAAAACTTTTTAAAATATCTGTCTATATATACACAGTCAGTATAAATATGAACACAATTCAATGAAAATATTGCATTTAGACCCAAGTCTGATACACATAGCAATACTAACCATAACTAAACAAGACACAAAGCTGTGCAGTAATAAAAGACTTATACTATATCCTTAACTTACATTTTATGCTATACAAACTGGATGCATTTGTGAACATTAAGCAGTGGGAATATCAGTACTGTGCATCAAAATTCATGTTTTGTATGGATTATGACATAAAACATCTTAAAAACAATTATAATTGTAGTAAAAAACTATATATAAAATGAAATTAGACTAAAAAATACAACACTATATAACCTATGTAACCAGAGAAGAACAAATAAACCAAATAATTAACAATGTGCCTTATCTAAATATACTACATGCATGCACGTATTGTTTTATACTCTGACTAAGGGTTTGGTAGGAATCATTTCATTGAGTCCAGGGGATGTAGCTGCATTAAGTCTTATCTGCCACCTAATTTCCTTTTCACTCACGATTGCCTTAATATTTCCCCCTCTAGGATTAGGTGGTACCACTTCCAAGATGGCAAATTTGAAGCCAGTGCAATCTGAGCTATTTATGAGGTGATGAGATAGGGCATTATTCATATCATGTTTTTTAATGCAATACATATGATCGTAGATTCTGTTTTTAAAACAGCGATCGGTTTTCCCAACATAATAATTCATACATGTGTCACATATTGCTAGATATATTAGATGCTGAGTCTGACAATTTCCATGACAAAATCTCACCTTACTTCTTAAGTTATTATTTAAGGTGATAGAAAGTTCTTCAAATATGTATCTGCAATAATTACAGCGTCCACATTTTTTTGTACCCCCTTTGTGTATCTTCCCTTTCCTCTGGTAACTAGATTTAACTTCAGTTATTCTCTTCAAATTATTTCCGTTTTATATACAAATTGGGGTCTATGTGGTACTTTCTCCTTTATAGTAACGTCACTTGTCACTATGTTCCAATTGGACATAATAATGTCCTTTACTTCATTCGTATGCCTGCCATATTTTAATATGCATGCTTTGGTATAATTATCATTTCTGGTATTTATGTTAATATTAATGTTGTTGTTTCCTCCTTGGTATTCTGAAGTCCTATACCTAGGAGTGGCGGATACTTTCTACCCCATTCCTGAGATATATCACGAGGTCACGTCTTTGATCATAACAGTGGGATAACCCTTATCCATAAATAAACTACCAATATATGATAATTCTTGCAGCATGCATTCCTTGACAGATGTCATCCTGGCGGCTCTAATGCACTGCCCCTTAATTATACTTCATTTAGTAAAATAGGAGTGGGCACTATCAAAATGCAAGTACCCGTTACTATGTGTGTCCTTCCTAAAATCCGAGACTGGAAGGACTTCCCATCACTATAAAGATACACATTGAGATAGTTAATCCCCACCGTGTCAAACTGATGGGTGAACTTGAGGTAACTAGTGGTATGATTGATATAATCTACAAAATCAATAAGTTTTTCCATGTCTCCTTCCCAAAGAACAAATATATCGTCCAGGTACCGGACATATCTTTTGATGTATAGCATCCAGATGGATTGCAAAACAAATTCATTCTCCCAATCAAGAAGTATGAGATTGGCGTAGATGGGGGCACATGCTGCCTCCATAGCTACGCCGGTCCTCTGTCTGTAGTACTCCCCCTCATAATAGATGTAGTTGTGATCGAGTACTATATCCATGAATTCAGTGAGCAGGGAGATGTTGTCCTGTCCTAGACCACTATGGTTGTATATACTGTTGTGGAATCTGTTTATACCATCATTCTTGGGAATACAGGAGAAGAGATCCTGTATGTCAATGGTAACAAACACAAGATTAGGGCTCCATAACTCTTGTTTAAATATTCCCAAGAATTCCCAGGAATCCTTCATGATGTGTGCAATAGTATTATACATATGTTTCAATCTATGGTGTATGACTCTACCTAAAGGAAAGGCTTTACTAGAGCTTCCTGAAATTATTGGTCTGAATGGGGGATCCAGAAGATTTTTGTGCACTTTGGGGATCCCTGTAATAGTTGCCAATATGGGAAATTCTACTTTGAGGAACTTATATAAGTCCTCGTTAATTCTATTTTCCAACAGAAATTCCTCCAGGTATGAGTCAATTCTGCCATGCGCAATATTCACCTGGTTAAGGGAAGAGGCTTCATATTGCAGGGAGTTGTTTAACAATTCAAAAATTTTGCCTGTATACTTTTCTTGATCATATAATACTATTCCTCCCCCTTTGTCTGCTGACATGATTCTAATATTTTGTTCACATAGTGCGTCTATAATAGAATAGACTTGTTGACTCATATCACGATCACTTTTATTATGCTTATATTTGTTGTATAAAGCATATATTTCTGTGTTGATCACATTTTCAAAAGATATCAGTGTTTTAAACATGGGGAGTAAATGCACTTTTCTTTCTCAAATCTCCCATAAATCCTTGCTGTGAGGGACTGTGATTGAAAAACACCCCAAGATTCACTTTTCTCAAAAATAACTTAAATTCTACCAATGTGTCAATAATATCAAAAGATTTGTCCGAATGAACTTCATACCCTTGAAAATACTTGAAATAACTCAGGTATAACCTTGTATGTACTATAATTGTATATCTTAACTTCCCCACTGGTATGAAGTATGCTATTTGATGCACAATCATTCCTAAAATCTGTAGTATGGATAGAAGGACTCTCCAGGTCTACCATGTGTCTATTACCATCAGGGTTTCCAATGGATCCTTCTAATATTGCCTGTATCTGTTCCATCTGTATTTCCCCTTCCCTTCTGTTTTGCTGGTTGCCAGGTGTTGTGATCCCTCCCTCTTCTAAAAAATTCTTCCTCAAACTGATGTAAATGTGAAACATTTTGATTAGTGACATACTTCATATTCTTATTTTCTCCTCATCCTGTCTGACATTCCACCTGTATACTGTTCCTTTCTCATACTGAGACATATGTCTCTTTAATTTCAAGCATTTTCTATCAAAAATTTTGTTTCATTTGTTTTCAGCATAATCATATTGCTTACAATACAATTTTTCCCATTGTGGGAACAACACATCCTTTTTGATAAGTTTGTTCAAATGTTCAACCTCTTGTAGTAAACTACTCAGCTTAGAATCATTACAGTTTACAATGAATTGCATAAATTGTCTACCAAACCCATTAAACATATTATTACACACCTTGATATTGTCCACATTCATCTCAACCCCTATGGGTTCCTTAAAAATCGTAGCCCCATCGGGACTATACCACTGTCTATACATTTACGTAAATACATGTTGTCCACTTGTATAGTCTTTATTTTACTAAGCTTGTTGCCGAAACTGTAAATCATTTCCTTTAAGGAAGAGAAATGCCCTCATCTTCCTTGCGTTTGTTTTTCACATTGTTAATGTCATTGAACTCGAAGGGCATGTGCGTAAATTTATCTATATTAAAATTGTAAGCACTATCATTATCTCCCAAAGGGGAACGCTGAGACACAGTACCTTTAGAATGTTTATTTGCGACACCACTCGTCTTCTCATCAGATGCATAGGTTCGTACTGGCGGTAAACGCTTAGGCTTTGCCCCAGAAATTAAATAAATGTCTTCCTCGTGGTTACCGGACAAAGCAGAAACATTAAGGGTGCTTTTGTGCCTGCCTGCAGGTTCGTTGTCTTCCTTCCTCGGTGTACAGCTCGATGGGAATGCAGATGAAAACCTCCTCTGCCCATTCGGGATCTCCTCATTGCTGCCATTACCAATAGAGGAACGTGCTGACATGACAACGTTTTTGGAGTTAGGTTGCACTAAATTTTTGTGTGAACCAGAGGGCGGAGTTAACAGTTCAAGTAGGCGAGTAATTTCGCCCTTTAATATAGCCATTTCTGAATGTATCTTGTCAACTTCCTCCCTGGTTATGGAAGTTGAGAAGCCTGAAACTTCGTGCATAGAATCCATGCTGTGAAAAACAACTACGTAAATAGAAAAGTTCCTGGAATCCAGCGAGCGAAGATAAAATCAACCACCAACGTAGCAGCAAATAATTCCAGGAAAAACTGGATTCTTGCACCAAAACAGTACTCTTTATTTGGACCACAAGCGACAATGTTGAGCGCTTTCATCCATGTACAGAAGACTTCATCAGAACACAATACATAAAACTCACTCCCTTATATACTAAAAGACCGCCATTTACACTAATTATTCAATTAATGTCTGGGCTGGCATTAAGTAATTAAATACCTCTCATTTCTATCCAGCCTACTACTTTACGAAAAACTTTTTAAAATATCTGTCTATATATACACAGTCAGTATAAATATGAACACAATTCAATGAAAATATTGCATTTAGACCCAAGTCTGATACAAATAGCAATACTAACCATAACTAAACAAGACCCAAAGCTGTGCAGTAATAAAAGACTTATACTATATCCTTAACTTACATTTTATGCTATACAAACTGGATGCATTTGTGAACATTAAGCAGTGGGAATATCAGTACTGTGCATCAAAATTCATGTTTTGTATGGATTATGACATAAAACATCTTAAAAACAATTATAATTGTAGTAAAAAACTATATATAAAATGAAATTAGACTAAAAAATACAACACTATATATCCTATGTAACCAGAGAAGAACAAATAAACCAAATAATTAACAATGTGCCTTATCTAAATATACTACATGCATGCACGTATTGTTTTATACTCTGACTAAGGGTTTGGTAGGAATCATTTCATTGAGTCCAGGGGATGTAGCTGCATTAAGTCTTATCTGCCACCTAATTTCCTTTTCACTCACGATTGCCTTAATATTTCCCCCTCTAGGATTAGGTGGTACCACTTCCAAGATGGCAAATTTGAAGCCAGTGCAATCTGAGCTATTTATGAGGTGATGAGATAGGGCATTATTCATATCATGTTTTTTAATGCAATACATATGATCGTAGATTCTGTTTTTAAAACAGCGATCGGTTTTCCCAACATAATAATTCATACATGTGTCACATATTGCTAGATATATTAGATGCTGAGTCTGACAATTTCCATGACAAAATCTCACCTTACTTCTTAAGTTATTATTTAAGGTGATAGAAAGTTCTTCAAATATGTATCTGCAATAATTACAGCGTCCACATTTTTTTGTACCCCTTTGTGTATCTTCCCTTTCCTCTGGTAACTAGATTTAACTTCAGTTATTCTCTTCAAATTATTTCCGTTTATATACAAATTGGGGTCTATGTGGTACTTTCTCCTTTATAGTAACGTCACTTGTCACTATGTTCCAATTGGACATAATAATGTCCTTTACTTCATTCGTATGCCTGCCATATTTTAATATGCATGCTTTGGTATAATTATCATTTCTGGTATTTATGTTAATATTAATGTTGTTGTTTCCTCCTTGGTATTCTGAAGTCCTATACCTAGGAGTGGCGGATACTTTCTACCCCATTCCTGAGATATATACGAGGTCACGTCTTTGATCATAACAGTGGGATAACCCTTATCCATAAATAAACTACCAATATATGATAATTCTTGCAGCATGCATTCCTTGACAGATGTCATCCTGGCGGCTCTAATGCACTGCCCCTTAATTATACTTCATTTAGTAAAATAGGAGTGGGCACTATCAAAATGCAAGTACCGTTACTATGTGTGTCCTTCCTAAAAATCCGAGACTGGAAGGACTTCCCATCACTATAAAGATACACATTGAGATAGTTAATCCCCACCGTGTCAAACTGATGGGTGAACTTGAGGTAACTAGTGGTATGATTGATATAATCTACAAAATCAATAAGTTTTTCCATGTCTCCTTCCCAAAGAACAAATATATCGTCCAGGTACCGGACATATCTTTTGATGTATAGCATCCAGATGGATTGCAAAACAAATTCATTCTCCCAATCAAGAAGTATGAGATTGGCGTAGATGGGGCACATGCTGCCTCCATAGCTACGCCGGTCCTCTGTCTGTAGTACTCCCCCTCATAATAGATGTAGTTGTGATCGAGTACTATATCCATGAATTCAGTGGGCACCAGATGTTGTCCTGTCCTAGACCACTATGGTTGTATATACTGTTGTGGAATCTGTTTATACCATCATTCTTGGGAATACAGGAGAAGAGATCCTGTATGTCAATGGTAACAAACACAAGATTAGGGCTCCATAACTCTTGTTTAAATATTCCCAAGAATTCCCAGGAATCCTTCATGATGTGTGCAATAGTATTATACATATGTTTCAATCTATGGTGTATGACTCTACCTAAAGGAAAGGCTTTACTAGAGCTTCCTGAAATTATTGGTCTGAATGAGCTATCCAGAAGATTTTTGTGCACTTTGGGGATCCCTGTAATAGTTGCCAATATGGGAAATTCTACTTTGAGGAACTTATATAAGTCCTCGTTAATTCTATTTTCCAACAGAAATTCCTCCAGGTATGAGTCAATTCTGCCATGCGCAATATTCACCTGGTTAAGGGAAGAGGCTTCATATTGCAGGGAGTTGTTTAACAATTCAAAAATTTTGCCTGTATACTTTTCTTGATCATATAATACTATTCCTCCCCCTTTGTCTGCTGACATGATTCTAATATTTTGTTCACATAGTGCGTCTATAATAGAATAGACTTGTTGACTCATATCACGATCACTTTTATTATGCTTATATTTGTTGTATAAAGCATATATTTCTGTGTTGATCACATTTTCAAAAGATATCAGTGTTTTAAACATGGGGGGAGTAAATGCACTTTTCTTTCTCAAATCTCCCATAAATCCTTGCTGTGAGGGACTGTGATTGAAAAACACCCCAAGATTCACTTTTCTCAAAAATAACTTAAATTCTACCAATGTGTCAATAATATCAAAAGATTTGTCCGGAATGAACTTCATACCCTTGAAAATACTTGAAATAACTCAGGTATAACCTTGTATGTACTATAATTGTATATCTTAACTTCCCCACTGGTATGAAGTATGCTATTTGATGCACAATCATTCCTAAAATCTGTAGTATGGATAGAAGGACTCTCCAGGTCTACCATGTGTATATTACCATCAGGGTTTCCAATGGATCCTTCTAATATTGCCTGTATCTGTTCCATCTGTATTTCCCTTCCCCTTCTGTTTTGCTGGTTGCCAGGTGTTGTGATCCCTCCCCTCTTCTAAAAAAAATTCTTCCTCAAACTGATGTAAATGTGAAACATTTTGATTAGTGACATACTTCATATCCTTATTTTTCTCCTCATCCTGTCTGACATTCCACCTGTATACTGTTCCTTTCTCATATTGAGACATATCTCTCTGTAATTTCCTGCATTTTCTATCAAAAATTTTCTTGCAGTTGTTTTCAGCATAATCATATTGCTTACAATACAATTTTTCCCATTGTGGGAACAACACATCCTTTTTGATAAGTTTGTTCAAATGTTCAACCTCTTGTAGTAAACTACTCAGCTTAGAATCATTACAGTTTACAATGAATTGCATAAATTGTCTACCAAACCCATTAAACATATTATTACACACCTTGATATTGTCCACATTCATCTCAACCCCTATGGGTTCCTTAAAAATCGTAGCCCCATCGGGACTATACCACTGTCTATACATTTACGTAAATACATGTTGTCCACTTGTATAGTCTTTATTTTACTAAGCTTGTTGCCGAAACTGTAAATCATTTCCTTTAAGGAAGAGAAATGCCCCTCATCTTCCTTGCGTTTGTTTTTCACATTGTTAATGTCATTGAACTCGAAGGGCATGTGCATAAATGTATCTATATTAAAATTGTAAGCACTATCATTATCTCCCAAAGGGGAACGCTGAGACACAGTACCTTTAGAATGTTTATTTGCGACACCACTCGTCTTCTCATCAGATGCATAGGTTCGTACTGGCAGTAAACGCTTAGGCTTTGCCCCAGAAATTAAATAAATGTCTTCCTCGTGGTTACCGGACAAAGCAGAAACATTAAGGGTGCTTTTGTGCCTGCCTGCAGGTTCGTTGTCTTCCTTCCTCGGTGTACAGCTCGATGGGAATGGAGATGAAAACCTCCTCTGCCCATTCGGGATCTCCTCATTGCTGCCATTACCAATAGAGGAACGTGCTGACATGACAACGTTTTTGGAGTTAGGTTGCACTAAATTTTTGTGTGAACCAGAGGGCGGAGTTAACAGTTCAAGTAGACGAGTAATTTTGCCCTTTAATATAGCCATTTCTGAATGTATCTTGTCAACTTCCTCCCTGGTTATGGAAGTTGAGAAGCCTGAAACTTCGTGCATAGAATCCATGCTGTGAAAAACAACTACGTAAATAGAAAAAGTTCCTGGAATCCAACGAACGAAGATAAAAATCAACCACCAACGTAGCAGCAAATAATTCCAGGAAAAACTGGATTCTTGCACCAAAACAGTACTCTTTATTTGGACCACAAACGACAATGTTGAGCGCTTTCATCCATGTACAGAAGACTTCATCAGAACACAATACATAAAAACTCACTCCCTTATATACTAAAAAGACCGCCATTTACACTAATTATTCAATTAATGTCTGGGCTGGCATTAAGTAATTAAATACCTCTCATTTCTATCCAGCCTACTACTTTCTGAAAAACTTTTTAAAATATCTGTCTATATATACACAGTCAGTATAAATATGAACACAATTCAATGAAAATATTGCATTTAGACCCAAGTCTGATACACATAGCAATACTAACCATAACTAAACAAGACACAAAGCTGTGCAGTAATAAAAGACTTATACTATATCCTTAACTTACATTTTATGCTATACAAACTGGATGCATTTGTGAACATTAAGCAGTGGGAATATCAGTACTGTGCATCAAAATTCATGTTTTGTATGGATTATGACATAAAACATCTTAAAAACAATTATAATTGTAGTAAAAAACTATATATAAAATGAAATTAGACTAAAAAATACAACACTATATAACCTATGTAACCAGAGAAGAACAAATAAACCAAATAATTAACAATGTGCCTTATCTAAATATACTACATGCATGCACGTATTGTTTTATACTCTGACTAAGGGTTTGGTAGGAATCATTTCATTGAGTCCAGGGGATGTAGCTGCATTAAGTCTTATCTGCCACCTAATTTCCTTTTCACTCACGATTGCCTTAATATTTCCCCCTCTAGGATTAGGTGGTACCACTTCCAAGATGGCAAATTTGAAGCCAGTGCAATCTGAGCTATTTATGAGGTGACGAGATAGGGCATTATTCATATCATGTTTTTTAATGCAATACATATGATCGTAGATTCTGTTTTTAAAACAGCGATCGGTTTTCCCAACATAATAATTCATACATGTGTCACATATTGCTAGATATATTAGATGCTGAGTCTGACAATTTCCATGACAAAATCTCACCTTACTTCTTAAGTTATTATTTAAGGTGATAGAAAGTTCTTCAAATATGTATCTGCAATAATTACAGCGTCCACATTTTTTGTACCCCCTTTGTGTATCTTCCCTTTCCTCTGGTAACTAGATTTAACTTCAGTTATTCTCTTCAAATTATTTCCCGTTTTATATACAAATTGGGGTCTATGTGGTACTTTCTCCTTTATAGTAACGTCACTTGTCACTATGTTCCAATTGGACATAATAATGTCCTTTACTTCATTCGTATGCCTGCCATATTTTAATATGCATGCTTTGGTATAATTATCATTTCTGGTATTTATGTTAATATTAATGTTGTTGTTTCCCTCCTTGGTATTCTGAAGTCCTATACCTAGGAGTGGCGGATACTTTCTACCCCATTCCTGAGATATATACGAGGTCACGTCTTTGATCATAACAGTGGGATAACCCTTATCCATAAATAAACTACCAATATATGATAATTCTTGCAGCATGCATTCCTTGACAGATGTCATCCTGGCGGCTCTAATGCACTGCCCCTTAATTATACTTCATTTAGTAAAATAGGAGTGGGCACTATCAAAATGCAAGTACCCGTTACTATGTGTGTCCTTCCTAAAAATCCGAGACTGGAAGGACTTCCCATCACTATAAAGATACACATTGAGATAGTTAATCCCCACCGTGTCAAACTGATGGGTGAACTTGAGGTAACTAGTGGTATGATTGATATAATCTACAAAATCAATAAGTTTTTCCATGTCTCCTTCCCAAAGAACAAATATATCGTCCAGGTACCGGACATATCTTTTGATGTATAGCATCCAGATGGATTGCAAAACAAATTCATTCTCCCAATCAAGAAGTATGAGATTGGCGTAGATGGGGGCACATGCTGCCTCCATAGCTACGCCGGTCCTCTGTCTGTAGTACTCCCCCTCATAATAGATGTAGTTGTGATCGAGTACTATATCCATGAATTCAGTGAGCAGGGAGATGTTGTCCTGTCCTAGACCACTATGGTTGTATATACTGTTGTGGAATCTGTTTATACCATCATTCTTGGGAATACAGGAGAAGAGATCCTGTATGTCAATGGTAACAAACACAAGATTAGGGCTCCATAACTCTTGTTTAAATATTCCCAAGAATTCCCAGGAATCCTTCATGATGTGTGCAATAGTATTATACATATGTTTCAATCTATGGTGTATGACTCTACCTAAAGGAAAGGCTTTACTAGAGCTTCCTGAAATTATTGGTCTGAATGGGGATCCAGAAGATTTTTGTGCACTTTGGGGATCCCTGTAATAGTTGCCAATATGGGAAATTCTACTTTGAGGAACTTATATAAGTCCTCGTTAATTCTATTTTCCAACAGAAATTCCTCCAGGTATGAGTCAATTCTGCCATGCAATATTCACCTGGTTAAGGGAAGAGGCTTCATATTGCAGGGAGTTGTTTAACAATTCAAAAATTTTGCCTGTATACTTTTCTTGATCATATAATACTATTCCTCCCCCTTTGTCTGCTGACATGATTCTAATATTTTGTTCACATAGTGCGTCTATAATAGAATAGACTTGTTGACTCATATCACGATCACTTTTATTATGCTTATATTTGTTGTATAAAGCATATATTTCTGTGTTGATCACATTTTCAAAAGATATCAGTGTTTTAAACATGGGGGGAGTAAATGCACTTTTCTTTCTCAAATCTCCCATAAATCCTTGCTGTGAGGGACTGTGATTGAAAAACACCCCAAGATTCACTTTTCTCAAAAATAACTTAAATTCTACCAATGTGTCAATAATATCAAAAGATTTGTCCGGAATGAACTTCATACCCTTCGAAAATACTTGAAATAACTCAGGTATAACATTGTATGTACTATAATTGTATATCTTAACTTCCCCACTGGTATGAAGTATGCTATTTGATGCACAATCATTCCTAAAATCTGTAGTATGGATAGAAGGACTCTCCAGGTCTACCATGTGTATATTACCATCAGGGGTTCCAATGGATCCTTCTAATATTGCCTGTATCTGTTCCATCTGTATTTCCCCTTCCCCTTCTGTTTTGCTGGTTGCCAGGTGTTGTGATCCCTCCCCTCTTCTAAAAAAAATTCTTCCTCAAACTGATGTAAATGTGAAACATTTTGATTAGTGACATACTTCATATCCTTATTTTTCTCCTCATCCTGTCTGACATTCCACCTGTATACTGTTCCTTTCTCATATTGAGACATATCTCTCTGTAATTTCCTGCATTTTCTATCAAAAATTTTCTTGCAGTTGTTTTCAGCATAATCATATTGCTTACAATACAATTTTTCCCATTGTGGGAACAACACATCCTTTTTGATAAGTTTGTTCAAATGTTCTACCTCCTGGAGTAAACTACTCAACTTAGAATCATTACAATTTACAATGAATTGCATAAATTGTTTACCAAACCCATTAAACATATTATTACACACCTTGATATTGTCCACATTCATCTCAACCCCTATGGGTTCCTTAAAAAATCGTAGCCCCATCGGGACTATACCACTGTCTATACATTTACGTAAATACATGTTGTCCACTTGTATAGTCTTTATTTTACTAAGCTTGTTGCCGAAACTGTAAATCATTTCCTTTAAGGAAGAGAAATGCCCCTCATCTTCCTTGCGTTTGTTTTTCACATTGTTAATGTCATTGAACTCGAAGGGCATGTGCATAAATGTATCTATATTAAAATTGTAAGCACTATCATTATCTCCCAAAGGGGAACGCTGAGACACAGTACCTTTAGAATGTTTATTTGCGACACCACTCGTCTTCTCATCAGATGCATAGGTTCGTACTGGCGGTAAACGCTTAGGCTTTGCCCCAGAAATTAAATAAATGTCTTCCTCGTGGTTACCGGACAAAGCAGAAACATTAAGGGTGCTTTTGTGCCTGCCTGCAGGTTCGTTGTCTTCCTTCCTCGGTGTACAGCTCGATGGGAATGCAGATGAAAACCTCCTCTGCCCATTCGGGATCTCCTCATTGCTGCCATTACCAATAGAGGAACGTGCTGACATGACAACGTTTTTGGAGTTAGGTTGCATTAAATTTTTGTGTGAACCAGAGGGCGGAGTTAACAGTTCAAGTAGACGAGTAATTTTGCCCTTTAATATAGCCATTTCTGAATGTATCTTGTCAACTTCCTCCCTGGTTATGGAAGTTGAGAAGCCTGAAACTTCGTGCATAGAATCCATGCTGTGAAAAACAACTACGTAAATAGAAAAAGTTCCTGGAATGCAACGAACGAAGATAAAAATCAACCACCAACGTAGCAGCAAATAATTCCAGGAAAAACTGGATTCTTGCACCAAAACAGTACTCTTTATTTGGACCACAAACGACAATGTTGAGCGCTTTCATCCATGTACAGAAGACTTCATCAGAACACAATACATAAATCTCACTCCCTTATATACTAAAAAGACCGCCATTTACACTAATTATTCAATTAATGTCTGGGCTGGCATTAAGTAATTAAATACCTCTCATTTCTATCCAGCCTACTACTTTACGAAAAACTTTTTAAAATATCTGTCTATATATACACAGTCAATATAAATATGAACACAATTCAATGAAAATATTGCATTTAGACCCAAGTCTGATACACATAGCAATACTAACCATAACTAAACAAGACACAAAGCTGTGCAGTAATAAAAGACTTATACTATATCCTTAACTTACATTTTATGCTATACAAACTGGATGCATTTGTGAACATTAAGCAGTGGGAATATCAGTACTGTGCATCAAAATTCATGTTTTGTATGGATTATGACATAAAACATCTTAAAAATAATTATAATTGTAGTAAAAAACTATATATAAAATGAAATTAGACTAAAAAATACAACACTATATAACCTATGTAACCAGAGAAGAACAAATAAACCAAATAATTAACAATGTGCCTTATCTAAATATACTACATGCATGCACGTATTGTTTTATACTCTGACTAAGGGTTTGGTAGGAATCATTTCATTGAGTCCAGGGATGTAGCTGCATTAAGTCTTATCTGCCACCTAATTTCCTTTTCACTCACGATTGCCTTAATATTTCCCCCTCTAGGATTAGGTGGTACCACTTCCAAGATGGCAAATTTGAAGCCAGTGCAATCTGAGCTATTTATGAGGTGACGAGATAGGGCATTATTCATATCATGTTTTTTAATGCAATACATATGATCGTAGATTCTGTTTTTAAAACAGCGATCGGTTTTCCCAACATAATAATTCATACATGTGTCACATATTGCTAGATATATTAGATGCTGAGTCTGACAATTTCCATGACAAAATCTCACCTTACTTCTTAAGTTATTATTTAAGGTGATAGAAAGTTCTTCAAATATGTATCTGCAATAATTACAGCGTCCACATTTTTTGTACCCCCTTTGTGTATCTTCCCTTTCCTCTGGTAACTAGATTTAACTTCAATTTTTCTCTTCAAATTATTCCCCGTTTTATATACAAATTGGGGTCTATGTGGTACTTTCTCCTTTATAGTAACGTCACTTGTCACTATGTTCCAATTGGACATAATAATGTCCTTTACTTCATTCGTATGCCTGCCATATTTTAATATGCATGCTTTGGTATAATTATCATTTCTGGTATTTATGTTAATATTAATGTTGTTGTTTCCCTCCTTGGTATTCTGAAGTCCTATACCTAGGAGTGGCAGAAGTCAGAGTATAAAACAATACGTGCATACATGTAGTATATTTAGATAAGGCACATTGTTAATTATTTGGTTTATTTGTTCTTCTCTGGTTACATAGGTTATATAATGTTGTATTTTTTAGTCTAATTTCATTTTATATATAGTTTTTTTACTACAATTATAATTGTTTTTAAGATGTTTTATGTCATAATCCATACAAAACATGAATTTTGATGCACAGTACTGATATTCCCACTGCTTAATGTTCACAAATGCATCCAGTTTGTATAGCATAAAATGTAAGTTAAGGATATAGTATAAGTCTTTTATTACTGCACAGCTTTGGGTCTTGTTTAGTTATGGTTAGTATTGCTATGTGTATCAGACTTGGGTCTAAATGCAATATTTTCATTGAATTGTGTTCATATTTATATTGACTGTGTATATATAGACAGATATTTTAAAAAGTTTTTCGTAAAGTAGTAGGCTGGATAGAAATGAGAGGTATTTAATTACTTAATGCCAGCCCAGACATTAATTGAATAATTAGTGTAAATGGTGGTCTTTTTAGTATATAAGGGAGTGAGTTTTTATGTATTGTGTTCTGATGAAGTCTTCTGTACATGGATGAAAGCGCTCAGCATTGTCGTTTGTGGTCCAAATAAAGAGTACTGTTTTGGTGCAAGAATCCAGTTTTTCCTGGAATTATTTGCTGCTACGTTGGTACTCTAGCTAATAGCAAGCATACCTCTTACTGGCACAACTCACGCAGAGCTGTACAACTACACGAGCTAATTTCAAGCATACCTCTCACTGCCACAACTCACACAGAGCTGTATGACTACACTAGCTAATAATGACAAATGTACCTCTCACTGCCATGACTCAAAGAGCTGTGGGACTAGATTAGCTAATAAGACCAAGTGTACATCTCACTGCCATAATGCACACAGAGCTTTATGACTACAGTAGCTAATAATACGAAGCGTACTTCTCACTGTCATGACTCACAAAGAGCTGTATGACCACACTAGCTAATAATGCCAAGTGAACCACTCACTGCCATGATTTACCCAGAGCTGTATGACTACACTAATACCAAGCGTACCTCTCACTGCCATGACTTACACAGAGCTGAATGACTTCACTAGTAAAACCAAGTGTACTTCTCACTGCCATGACTTACACAGAGCTGTATGCCTACACTCGCTAATAATACCAAGTGTACCTCTCACTGTCACAACTCACACAGAGCTGTATGACTACACTAATAATACCAAGCGTACTTCTCACTGTCATGACATACATGGAGCTGCGTGACTACTCTAGCTAATAATACCAAATGTACCTCTCACTGCCATGACTTCCACAGAGCTGTATGACTACACTAGCTAATAATTCCAAGCGTACCTCTCACTGCCATGACTTCCACAGAGCTGTATGACTATACTAGTTAATAATTCCAAGCGTACCTCTCACTGCCATGACTCACACAGAGCTGTATGAATATACTAGCTAATAATACCAAGTGTACATCTCACTGCCATGACTTACACAGAGCTGTGTGCCCACACTAGCTAATAATCCCACATGTACCTCTCACTGCCATGACTTGCACAGAGCTGTATGAACACACTAGCTAATAATACCAAGCGTACCTCTCACTGCCACGACTCACACAGAGCTCTATGACTACAGCAGCTAATAATACCAACCGTACCTCTCATGGTCACGACTCACGCAGAGCTGTATGACTACACTACCTAATAACACCAAGCGTACCTTGAACTGCCCCGACTTACACCGAGCTGTATGACCACACTAGCTAATAATGCCAAGTGAACCTCTCACTGCCACGATTTACCCAGAGCAGTATTACTACACTAATAGCAAGTGTACCTCTCACTGCCACCAACTTACACAGAGCTGTATGACTACATTAGCTAATAATACGAAGTGTACCTCTCACTGCCACGACTTACACAGAGCTGTATGACTGCACTAGAAATAATACCAAGCGTACCTCTCACTGCTATGACTCACACACAGCTGTATGACCACACTAGCTAAGAATGCCAAGTGTACCTCTCACTGCCACGACTTCCACAGAGCTGTATGACTACACTAGCTAATAATACCATACGTACATCTCACTGCCATGACTTACATAGAGCTGTATGACCACACTCGCTAATAATGCCAAGCGTACCTCTTACTGCCACGACTCACACAGAGCTGTATGTCCACACTAGCTAATAATATCACGTGTACCTCTCACTGCCATGACTCACACAGAGCTGTATGAGTTTTACCTTCAGAGTTAGTCTTGCTCTTCCTACATTTATTGATGCCCTAATTGAGTCACTGTTGAGTAATCATAATGAATGTGATATCACCACTGATGTCTGGCCGTGGTACCAAATGCTTAACTTCCCTGAATCATATGTCCAATCTGTGACCTCAGCTGGTATGTATTATCAATTACTTTGTAGAGTCTAAAATGAGAAAACATTCTATATTAAAAATTAAGAAAGTTCTCCTCTTTATGACCCTCTGCTATTAGTTTTAAAGGTCAGTGCCAGGATTTTAATACTCAGAAGATGAGATGTGTGATACCAAGTGCTAAAAGGTTGGCCATAAATCCCTTACCTGGTGATTGCAAAAAAAATGTGCTTACCTTTCAGCAGGATTTCTACAGAGACTCCAGTGACAATGAACAAATATCATAGGTTCATAGGTGGTAATTGGGCTATTGACCCAATGGTCTTCATAAGCCTAGCTGTGTGTACCAAATATAATACTAGAGAAATCCAATACAAAGGATCTTGCCTAAGCTCAAGATCTTAGTTAGCAATGACTGCCCATATCTAGGAAGGTCATAGGTGAAATTCCCATCAGGAATTTATGGTTTTCCATCCAGTCATCCAAGCTACACTTAAACAGGATCATAGAGGGTCTTTGTTTGATTTGAACTGGTAGCCTATTCCAGAGGAGTGGCAACCTCTGGAGACATATCTGTCTCTCCAGCAGGTGCTATTTATGTCGCAAGCCAGTTTATGTCCCTGAAGCGGGTGATCCTTGTCCTCTTTGACTTGCGGATGTGCAGCAGCCCCATTAGGTTTTAGGTTCAGTTCCGAGAATGTTCTGTAGGCCAGGCGCAAGTGTCCTCTTAGTAGTCTGTGCGCTACTGAGTACAGTGACAGTAACTTCGATCTGTCAGTGTATGATCTGTGCTGGAGACCCTGAATTTTCTTAGTTAGAAATCTTTGAGGCGTCTCAAGTTGCTGCAGGTGCCAACTAAGGTACATACAAAGGGAACATTGTACTTAATTACTGGCCTGATGAGAGCTGAGTACAGGGGAGTTATGACTTCTTTTGCTCTTGAGGCAATGCCTTTGCAAATGAGGTGGGTGACCTAGCATGCCTTCCTTACCACAGTAGACACATGATGTTCAAAATTTAGGCTACAGTCAACTTGCGTTCCCAAGTCTCTCATTACTGAGTTGTTACTTATGGTATTGTTATTTACATGATAGTCTGCAGGGATATCATTTTTACAGAAGGGGAAGATAATGCATTTTTTGCAGTAAGTTTGAGTCCATGGCTTTGGTACCAATCACTGGTTTGTGTATGTCCCTCTTGAAGTACATTGACATTGCTTGGGGATTCACTGTTTGCACCTGATTTGCAGTTGTCAGCAAACTTAGTTAGCCACAGCCCCTCTGTTTTGGCCTGAGCTTGTGAGAAGTATATTCCAAGCAATAGGGGGCCCAGCACTGACCCCTGAGGAACCCCACTGGTGACAGGTCTGCTGGTTGAGGTAAAGTCCACAACTGTGAGTGAGTGTGATCTGTCAGTGAGCCACTTAGCAACCCACCTGATGACATAAAAGTTGATATTCAACTGAGAGAGTTTATCAATGATGCCCAAATGTGGGTTTGTGTTGAAGACTTTGGCTAGGTCAAGGTAGGCTCTATGCACAGATTTGCCTTCATCTATGGCTTTGGTGACATTTTCAAACAGGTCCACTGGGTTTAACAGGCAAGACTTGCCTTTGACAAAACCAAACTGTGTTGGATTAAGGATTTGGAGATCACCCATATCCTTATTTATAAGGTCCATGATGATTTGTTCCATGGCATTACAGATAAGGCTGGTTAAGCTTATGGGTCTGTTGTTCCCAGAGTCTGTTGCTGTATTCCCTTTATGAAGGGGGATGACAGTTGCTGTTTTTCATTCAGCAGGAACAAAACCAGTACTCAGGCTGTGGTTGAAGAGAGTAGCTAATGGAGTTGCTAACTCATGTTTTAGACCATTTAAAACACAACCTGGGATGCCTCCTGGTCCCATAGAAGCTGTATTTTTGGCCTTGGAGAGAGCATTAATGACTTGCTCTTTGGAGATGCAAGGTGGGGGATATGAAGAAGGAATGCTTTGTGGAATGTTTGGAGGGGACAGGAGGAGGTGAAATTTTCACCAAACCTGTCAACTAATAGGTTAGCTATTTTCATAGGATCAGTGTGTGTGATGCCATCCAAACCTAATTTAGCATGTGTCTGGGTCCTACCTTTTAGATTATGGATATAACTGAAGAATGCCTCATGCTTATCCTTGGCTATGGTTGCTAAATTTTTTTGAAGTTGCCCTTAGAGGATTTTACAAGTTGTCTTATTTGTTTGTTCAAGCAGAGAAGGGTGTTTTTCCAGTGCTGGGACTTCTCTTTTTTATTCTTAGACAGAAACTTGTTTTTTTTGTTGTATAATGTATTAATGCTAGATGTCCACCAGGGATGTTTGTTTTTGCTTGAGGATCTTGTTTTGATCCTATCAGGTACAGCTGTGTCAATACATTTGTGTAAGTGTTTGTACAGGTCATTTGTATATACCTTAGTATAGTTGTCAATGCCATCTATGGGAACAGGAGCTTGGAAATTATTTTTGCCATCCCTTAGAAGGGTATAATTGCTTTGGTGAAAATTTTTAGCCTGATTTCACCTAAGAGGGGTTCAGGTGTTATAGTTACTTCAAATGTGACTGATTTGTGATCATATTTAACCAGGGAGGGTCCTGTACTTGTGGTGGTGCAATCGTCACCCATGTTGGTGAGGACCAGGTTTAGAATATGTCAGGCCCTTGTGGGGTTACGTACTATTTGTTCCAGGGCTTAGTGTTAACAAAGCAATGCCAGGGGCATTGGGTGCTGATTTGTCTAAACATGGGCTAAATTCTTGGCTAGGCTTATACGGGCCTCAGGGCCAATCGCCTAGTAACTATCTATGATCCTATGATCCAAAGTCCAGAAACATTTGTGTGAGCATGTTGGTACTCATATAAATTTCCCAGTCAATAAAGGGATAGTTAAAATCGCCCATCACTAGAATGTTTGGTTGTAATTTAATTGACTCAAGTAGGTGTAAATAAACAGTATGGGTATCCTGGTTCATTGAAGGGGGCCTATAGCTGACGACTTGAAGGTGGTTCTTGCCCACAGTTAGTTGAACTTGGAGTAACTCCATGCAGTTTTCCTGTCTAACCAATCTAGAGGTGTATTTATCTTTGATGAAGATAGATGCTCCTCCTCCTTTGGTTCTCACATGTTCATTTTGCTGTCTAAAAGTGTGAAAGGCATTGTAGCCTTGCAAGGCTGGGGTAGTCTCTGTGGCCCTAAACCAAGTTTCTGTTACTGCACAAATGTAAGCATCCTTCAGGGTGAGGAGTGCTTCCAGAGAATACAGATTGTGATTTAAACTCCTATCATTTAGCAGCATAACCTTTAATTTATTTGTGATTGATATTTTCACATTACAATTTTTTTTCTTGAGACTTTGCCTAAAAAAGGCACTATAGGGGAGGCAAGTGCCTTAGCCAGTAACCGAAAGCCTAGAGGTGACAGATGAAGACCATCTCTAGCAAAACTGCATGGCCTATCAACCATGTCATCCCAGGCTGACAGGAACAAGATCCCCTTAGAACGACACCAGAAACTAAGCCGATTGCTGAAGTCAATCATTTTTGTTTATATAGTGGTATCCAATCATTTTTGGTTATATAGTGGTATCCAATCATTTTTGGTTATATAGTGGTATCCAATCATTTTTGGTTATATAGTGGTATCCAATCATTTTGGTTATATAGTGGTATCCAATCATTTTTGGTTATATAGTGGTATCCAATCATTTTTGGTTATATAGTGGTATCCAATCATTTTTGGTTATATAGTGGTATCCAATCATTTTTGGTTATATAGTGGTATCCAATCATTTTTGGTTATATAGTGGTATCCTCCTAGATGAGGGTAAAATGATAATCAAGGCTAGGAATATACCTGCCTGGGACATATTCAAAGAGCTCAATCATGTCTGCCTTCATATAGGCCAGTGAGGTACATCTCAAATCATTCACACCAGCATGAACTATGACAGAGTCATAACAGTACTTGTTGTTGAGAGACTTGAGTGCATGTGTGATCTGACGGATCCTGGCACCCAATAGACAGCTGACCTTAACCTTCTCTTTGTCCAACCATAAACTCATCCATGAACTATCTTTGTATATCAGTTCTACCCTTGTAGGCTCATAGGTGTATAAATGTAAACTAGGCTAATACATTTGGGACCTTTATGAGCCTACTGATGCAACCCAAAAGTACTCCATGAATTATTGTGCCTTAGATGTTATTTTAAAGGGTGTGTGTCTGTCAGGGCATGATTCAATGGCTGCCTTTGTTCATCAGAGACATAGTTGTCAGACCAGGGGTGAATTTCTGTAAATCTACTCATTCTGGTACAGTCCATTTTGCAGATGTGCAAAATGTTCATCAGACTGGGATCCAAGCATGCCTTGTGTGTCAAGAATAAATCACCTCTCAGAACTCTGCAGGAAACAGAGACAGACAGGGCTTTGAGGAAATCTGCATAGGACATTGTATTTATGCCCTGTATTCTTTTTATTTATTTATTTGTTTGTTTATTTATTTGTCTTTGTTTACTGGGAAAGTCCAACTGGGTAATACCCATTTTCAGTGGAGGCCAGGAGAGAAAAGAACAATTTGCTTACATTGCATTATACTTACTTCCAGTTAAACACAGAGTAGCTACATTTCAATTTACATTTATACACAAACAGGAGTTACATTTATACATTCTAAGATTTTACAGAGGTGGAAGTTATTAAAGGCAGTGTCTCAAGGACAAAATTCCCGATGGAAAAACTCCATCTAAAAACAACCTCAAGGTTTTGCTGCTAAATGCTAGGAGTCTTAATACAAAACTGCACTCACTGGAAGCAGTCCTCAACTTGGAAGATGCAGATATTTGTGCAATCACGGAGACCTGATTCAAGGCTGTGGAGAGCACCCAAGTCATATTGGGCTACACTGCCTTCCACTTGTTCAGACCACAAACTTAAGGTTTGAAAACTAAAGGAGGCAGTGTATCGATATTCATTAAAGATAAACACACCTCCAGACTGGTTAAACAGCACGATTCCCTGGAGACACTTCAGGTGCAATTAATTGTTGGTAGGACACCTATTCAAGTCATTGCCAGCTACAGGACCCCCTCCATGAATCAGGCCACCTACTCTGCCTATTTGGATCTACTTGAGTCTCTCAAGATACATCCAAACACCACGGTTTTGGGCGACATTAACTACCCATCCATTGACGGGGTAAATTACTCGGTGCTCTTACTCATTTCCCAAAGGTTCCTCGACTTTGTTAACTCCAACGCCCTGGAACAGCTGGTTGACACCCCCACAAGGGGTGCCAACATCCTGGATCTGGTCTTACCAATTTGGGGGACCACTGTAGCACCCCCACTGTGAGGTCTTCCCTGCTGAGATCTAACCACAAATCAGTCTCATTCAAAGTAACTATCACACATGACCCCCCCCCCCAACAAACTAAACTAAAAACTTCTCCAAAGCAGATTATAACCTCTTATGGGATGGTATAAATAGCTTCATTGCACCTCCCCCCTCAGACGGAACTGACAACTATGCTGAGTTCTACACAAATGCTTTATACAAACACCTGAACAACTTGCATTGACTTGGCCATACTTGATAAGACCAAAACAAGCTCCTCAAGGAAGAGCAAACCTGTCTGGTGGGCAACTGCCATTAACAGGCTTTACAATAAGAGGAAGACATTGCTGTCTAAGAGTAAGAGGGAGTGAGTCCTAAACTGGAAATACTCCCTCCTCAGCTTAAACAAGCAAATAAGACTTCTTGTGAAGTCCTCCAAAGCTAACTATGAATCCAAATTAGCTTCTTCATCTAAGGACAACCATAAGTCATTCTTTAGTTACATCAGTAACTTAAAATGAAAGGCACATATTTGTGCTGAACTGGTAGTTAATGATACCACATATACCAGGCCTGTGGACATTGCTTCTTTTTAGCTGACAGGTTCTGTGAAACATCAGTCCCCTGTCCCTGCCGCACTTACCCCAATACATCTCCACCACCTGTCTTCTATCTCGTATCTCTAAAGAGCAGGTCGTGAATGCCCTCTCTAAGGTCAAAAATGCCATATCCATGGGACCTTATAACATCCCAGGCTGCATCCTACATGGGCTCAAACAAGAATTAGCAACACCATTGGGTACTCTTTTCAATCATAATCTAAGCACTGGCTTCATCCCAGCTGAATGGAAAAAGGTCACTGCTATTCCCTTGCACAATGTTTAAACGCAGCGCAGCCCCGCGCAAATGGGCTGCACTGTATAAAACAAAAAAATGAAGGTTATAAACCCACAAATGTGGGTTTTATGCAATACATGGAATGACAATGCAGGGACCAGCAGACCAAAAACAACATGGCCACCGTGTAGTGGTTGCTAAGGGGGGAAGCTGAGTCTAAGACATGTAACTAAGCATTAGTAGGCAATCTCATGTAAATGAGGGTTAGGCTACTGAATCCCACAGTCACATAGCAAATGAGCACAGTCTGAGTAGTGTAAGAGATACATAAGGGGGAGGAATAGAGTAGGGGATAGGTAACATCACAGGGGGGAATGGTAGAAAGAAATGCAGTTCATTGGAGGTCAGTGTAACATGACAGATGACAGACACAGATCAGGGAAAGAGGAGTGCCACAAGATAAGCATGGGAAAGTCAAGAAATGGAAGGTGTACACTGTTACTTATACACAGATCAGGGAAAGAGGAGTGCCGCAAGATAAGCATGGGAAAGTCAAGAAATGGAAGGTGTACACTGTTACTTATACACAGATCAGGGAAAGAGGAGTGCCGCAAGATAAGCATGGGAAAGTCAAGAAATGGAAGGTGTACACTGTTACTTATACACAGATCAGGAAAGAGGAGTGCCGCAAGATAAGCATGGGAAAGTCAAGAAATGGAAGGTGTACACTGTTACTTATACACAGATCAGGGAAAGAGGAGTGCCGCAAGATAAGCATGGGAAAGTCAAGAAATGGAAGGTGTACACTGTTACTTATACACAGATCAGGGAAAGAGGAGTGCCACAAGATAAACATGGGAAAGTCACAAAATGGAAGGTGTACACTGTTACTTATACACAGATCAGGGAAAGAGGAGTTCCGCAAGATAAGCATGGGAAAGTCAAGAAATGGAAGGTGTACACTGTTACTTATACACAGATCAGGGAAAGAGGAGTGCCGCAAGATAAGCATGGGAAAGTCAAGAAATGGAAGGTGTACACTGTTACTTATACACAGATCAGGGAAAGAGGAGTGCCACAAGATAAGTCTGGGAAAGTCAAGAAATAGAAGGTGTACACTGTTACTTATACACAGATCAGGGAAAGAGGAGTGCCACAAGATAAGCATGGGAAAGTCAAGAAATGGAAGGTGTACACTGTTACTTATACACAGATCAGGGAAAGAGGAGTGCCGCAAGATAAGCATGGGAAAGTCAAGAAATGGAAGGTGTACACTGTTTCTTATACACAGATCAGGGAAAGAGGAGTGCCGCAAGATAAGCATAGGAAAGTCAAGAAATGGAAGGTGTACACTGTTACTTATACACAGATCAGGGAAAGAGGAGTGCCACAAGATAAGCATGGGAAAGTCAAGAAATGGAAGGTGTACACTGTTACTTATACACAGATCAGGGAAAGAGGAGTGCCACAAGATAAGCATGGGAAAGTCAAGAAATGGAAGGTGTACACTGTTACTTATACACAGATCAGGGAAAGAGGAGTGCCGCAAGATAAGCATGGGAAAGTCAAGAAATGGAAGGTGTACACTGTTACTTATACACAGATCAGGGAAAGAGGAGTGCCACAAGATAAGCATGGGAAAGTCAAGAAATGGAAGGTGTACACTGTTACTTATACACAGATCAGGGAAAGAGGAGTGCCGCAAGATAAGCATGGGAAAGTCAAGAAATGGAAGGTGTACACTGTTACTTATACACAGATCAGGGAAAGAGGAGTGCCACAAGATAAGCATGGGAAAGTCAAGAAATGGAAGGTGTACACTGTTACTTATACACAGATCAGGGAAAGAGGAGTGCCGCAAGATAAGCATGGGAAAGTCAAGAAATGGAAGGTGTACACTGTTACTTATACACAGATCAGGGAAAGAGGAGTGCCACAAGATAAGCATGGGAAAGTCAAGAAATGGAAGGTGTACACTGTTACTTATACACAGATCAGGGAAAGAGGAGTGCCACAAGATAAGCATGGGAAAGTCAAGAAATGGAAGGTGTACACTGTTACTTATACACAGATCAGGGAAAGAGGAGTGCCACAAGATAAGCATGGGAAAGTCAAGAAATGGAAGGTGTACACTGTTACTTATACACAGATCAGGGAAAGAGGAGTGCCACAAGATAAGCATGGGAAAGTCAAGAAATGGAAGGTGTACACTGTTACTTATACACAGATCAGGGAAAGAGGAGTGCCACAAGATAAGCATGGGAAAGTCAAGAAATGGAAGGTGTACACTGTTACTTATACACAGATCAGGGAAAGAGGAGTGCCACAAGATAAGCATGGGAAAGTCAAGAAATGGAAGGTGTACACTGTTACTTATACACAGATCAGGGAAAGAGGAGTGCCGCAAGATAAGCATGGGAAAGTCAAGAAATGGAAGGTGTACACTGTTACTTATACACAGATCAGGGAAAGAGGAGTGCCACAAGATAAGCATGGGAAAGTCAAGAAATGGAAGGTGTACACTGTTACTTATACACAGATCAGGGAAAGAGGAGTGCCGCAAGATAAGCATGGGAAAGTCAAGAAATGGAAGGTGTACACTGTTACTTATACACAGATCAGGGAAAGAGGAGTGCCACAAGATAAGCATGGGAAAGTCAAGAAATGGAAGGTGTACACTGTTACTTATACACAGATCAGGGAAAGAGGAGTGCCACAAGATAAGCATGGGAAAGTCAAGAAATGGAAGGTGTACACTGTTACTTATACACAGATCAGGGAAAGAGGAGTGCCACAAGATAAGCATGGGAAAGTCAAGAAATGGAAGGTGTACACTGTTACTTATACACAGATCAGGGAAAGAGGAGTGCCACAAGATAAGCATGGGAAAGTCAAGAAATGGAAGGTGTACACTGTTACTTATACACAGATCAGGGAAAGAGGAGTGCCGCAAGATAAGCATGGGAAAGTCAAGAAATGGAAGGTGTACACTGTTACTTATACACAGATCAGGGAAAGAGGAGTGCCACAAGATAAGCATGGGAAAGTCAAGAAATGGAAGGTGTACACTGTTACTTATACACAGATCAGGGAAAGAGGAGTGCCGCAAGATAAGCATGGGAAAGTCAAGAAATGGAAGGTGTACACTGTTACTTATACACAGATCAGGGAAAGAGGAGTGCCGCAAGATAAGCATGGGAAAGTCAAGAAATGGAAGGTGTACACTGTTACTTATACACAGATCAGGGAAAGAGGAGTGCCGCAAGATAAGCATGGGAAAGTCAAGAAATGGAAGGTGTACACTGTTACTTATACACAGATCAGGGAAAGAGGAGTGCCGCAAGATAAGCATGGGAAAGTCAAGAAATGGAAGGTGTACACTGTTACTTACACCAAAGTTTCTTGCTGGTCGTGCATGCGCACATGTGCGCGCCATGAAGCGCGAGTAGGGCATTGTGTGCATGTGTAAGGCAGACTGAGCATGTGGGAGCGTGTTGGTAGACTTTGAAGACTGTTTACGCTAGTGTGCGCGCGTGTAGGGCAGACTGAGCATGTGGGAGCCTGTTGGCAGACTTGTAAGACTGTTTGCGCTGGTGTGTGTGCGTTTTAACTCGAATAGGCAGATCCTGAACCGTGTAAGCATATGTGCATGCGTGTAAGCCACTGTGAGTGCATTTCTGCTGGTATGCACGCTGCTCCCCCCTGAGGAAACAGAAAGGAAAAAGTAAGCAACAGAATTAGTAGGAAGCTAGCAGGGAATACTGCTGGAGCTAGCAGGTGAAAACAATTAGAAGCAGGCAATTACACAGGCAGAATAGTAGCCCAGCCCAGCACTTAAAACTCTGCAAACAGCAGTGCAGGATGTTTCTCTCAAGAGACACTGCAAGACAGGAGTAAGCTATTAGAAGTGAAAGTTGAAAAAGCTGAACTCAGAGCAGAAATGTTAGGAGCTGCCATAGCTGTCATAATGAGACATAGGTGACTTGCTGAGGGTGGTGACAATGCAGATGGTGCCAGACAACCCACAGTAAGGAGACAGAGAAGAGTGTACAGGCCCAGGGTCACCTACCACGGGTTACATGAGCTGGAGATAGTAGAGCGCTATAGAGTGGACAGAGAGCTCCTGCAGCAAATAGTCGAGCTGTGCAGGCCACGCCTCACACACAGAACCAACAGAGGGGAACCCATCCCAGTGGAAACCAAGGTATGTGTTGGCCTAAGAATACTAGCAACAGGTACCTTCCAAAGACCAAATGGTGATATGATGGGGATATCACAGGCATCAGCCTCCAGGGTACTGCACCAGTTCCTGGATGCCATGTCAGCACATGTCGGTGATCATGAATATTTCCCCAGTGCCCATGAGGTATTGGCCAGCAATATGCGTCTCTTCCAGCAAATAGCGGAATACCCTGAGGTAGTGGGTGCAATAGACTGCACGCACATACGTATCAAAGCACCAGCCAGTGAGCGGGGTAGGGCCTACATTAACCGCAAGGACTTCCCCTCCATCAACTGCCAGGTCGTGTGTGATGCCCAGGGCATAATAATGAATGTGTGTGCTGGCTGCCCTGGGAGCTACCATGATTCCCACATCTGGCATTTGACACAGCTGTACCAGACATTTGCCAATGGGGTCATCCCACACGGACACCTAGTGGGGGATGCAGGTTATGCACTGGAGCCGTGGCTGATGACACCCATCAGAAACGCACACACACCTGAACAGGAACGCCTTAATGAGGCACATGCACAAACACGTAATGTAATAGAGCGTGTGTTTGGGCTGCTCAAGTCACGGTTCCGGTGTCTGGACACATCTGGTGGAGCCTTGCAGTACTCACCAACTACATGTACCCAAATTGTCATGGTATGTGCTATGCTACATAATATGATCTTGTGAAAACAGCTGCAGCAGGACCAGCATAGGGCTGGGACAAACAGCTCCCCACCATTGCCAAGGCCACCACAGGCAGAGCATGACTCGGAGGAGGAACTACCTGAGCCTGCCCCAGTAGGCTGAAGGAGGCGTGCCCAGTATGCCCTGGCCTTGACAAAGAGGCAACACATAGCACATACACTGGTTCAGTAGGAACCCTGGAAATGATACCCCCTCTGACTCACTCAAATAATAACAGGGATGCCTAAAATGACATGACCTGCTCACAAACATGTACAGGGAGTGTAATATGTGCATCCGACAGAGGCAGCCCTGCAGCACCACCTGAGGCATGAATGCCATGTGTTAAGTAATGTAACACCATGTACTATATGCACACCTGAGGACCCTGACTAACATCCACCCTCACCAAGCATGAAGCCACAAAATGATGATGGGATAATCAATTGCAATAACTGGCTGAAGTAATGCAGTTAGTCAAAGGGGAGCCAATGTGTTTCAGCCTGGGAAGACATGCTGAGCATGACATGATGCACCACCTGCTAGGGGTGGCGTGCACCTATCAGTCCAGGCCCATGGATACTGGCAAAGGCTGTCAGTACCCACAGCATGCCCTGAATAGGTAAGTCTCAAAACACAAACCCACCTTCATAGGTACCACAAGGGATAGGAACCTAGATGTAATGCTACCCAATGCCAGAAGTCTAAACAGCAAGATGCGTGCAGTGTAAACGCACACAGTATGGAGAATGTTGATATCAGTCCTGTAATAGAAAACTGGGTCAAGGCTCACATCAGCACCCTAACACTACCAGGTTACACCTCATACTGTGCTGTACAGCCACAAAACATGGAACAAGCTACAAAAGGAGGGTGACTAGCAATAAATGTCAAGGATAACCACACCCCCATGTTGGTACCAGAACAAGAAGCAGCATGGATTAGCCATGGTCAAATACCAATGGCTAAAACCGCCTCCCAGTATATAGCCTGCTGCAGACTACTGTCCTAATACCAGGAACTGCACCTGGCCAATGTTGGAATACATGAATATATCAAGCCCCCCAAACCACATTATATTGCTTGACTGAAAATACTCAGACATACACTGGGAGCATTATACTAGCACCAATACAGTAGGAGAAAAGTTCCCAGAATCCATAAACCAAAATTCCCAGGAACAATGTACCACTCCCACAAGAGGGGTAAGCATACTGGATGTGATAATCAGCAACATGTGTACTGGATGGCAAGATGAGAAGTGTATCCCTCACTGGTAAGACCAGACCATAGAGTAATCACACTGGATATACACATCCTGACCACAGTCCCTGGCCAGAAAACCACAGTGAAAAACATGTGTAAAGCATAGGTTGCACTCCTCCAAACCGATGTGGAATCCACGAAAGGTCCTGTGGAAGTGCAGAATATGGGACACACCACAGAACATGTTATACAGGCATTCCATGAACACAGCCAGGAATGCTTGGATTATGCAATCACAAATAACAACAAGACACAATGCCATACATGCAGGCATCTGGCATGCTGGACTCCAGCCATTACCAAACCATGCAAGAGAATGAGGAAGCTGCTACATGATAGAGCAAACATAAAAAGGGAAGTAATCACTGATCAGTAGTATGGCAATAAAATATGTCCACACATACAATCCACTAAGGCCAGCCACAACAAGTAGAATCTGTGAATCCAGAGGCAATGAGACACCTGCCCCAAGTACACAGACAACCCACAACTCCCCCCAATAAATACAAATATATGTGAGAGATGCAACCATGTATCCAAACCGGAGGCTGAGCTCCCCCAACTCAGTACTGTCAAAACTAGTCAGGAGGAGAAGGTAACCACATACACCACAAACCCAGTCCCACATAGACCTATCACAACTGTAAACCAAACACATAAACACAGAATAACATTTCCGGAGGCCCTAATTGCAAACACACCACACCAACAGAGGCCTCCAAAGCAGATCCCAAGCAACCACAACCTCCAAACATAGCACATGCAACACATAGTACACAAAGCTGGTGTGCCAAACAGTTACAGGCCAGAAGGAGAAGCAACATACCTGATACAGTTGTAATAGGTGTCTGTATAGGCAGACACACTGCTGTCCCACTCACCAGACTGAACAAGGGAAAGGGTACAGTAAGCTGCCTGTAGGCTGCCACAATATGCCACATAACACAAGTACGCAGGTCACCCCAAAGCAAGCAGAAATATGATGCCCTCATTGTCCATGCTGGTGTGAATGACCTGAGATGTACCTCCCTGGACTACATGAAAAGAGACATGGATGAGCTCTCTGAGTATGTACTCCAGGCCGGTATGACACTGGCCTTTTGCAGCATCCAACCCTCACCAAGAATGATGCCACAGTACAAACACAGAATGATCAGCTTTAACAGGTGGCACAGTTACAGCTGTCAGTCCAAGAGGGTCTAATGTCTGTCTGCTTGAGATGTCATGCATGACAAGCCATAGGTTCATAGGTTCATACTAGGCTATCTGCCCAAGGGCATTTACAAGCCTAGCCCATAGTTTTGTGGCTTACGCCACCCCTTTAGTATGGGGAAATATACCCATTATTTTGCTGTGCCTCTGTCGAGCAGTGACACTGAGGTAATCCCTGGGGTATATCTGCGATCTCCCATCCATTGGTCAAGATTTCTCTTAAACAAGGCCAGCGAGGTGCTCTGCCTCACATATACCGGGATTTTATTCCACAGCATAGGGAGTCTTTGGGTGATGAATCTATCCCTCCAGCACGTCCTATTAATAGCTGTGTCGAGGTTTAAGTCTCCCGCCCTTGTGGCTCTGATGGATCTAGATTTTTTGAGGTGAAGCATATTCATCAAATCTGGGTTTGACATGGCCTTGTATGTTAGGCAAAGGTCACCTCTGAGCAAGCGGTAAGCGACTGAATAGAGCTGGAGTTCTTTCAGTCGGGCAGCATAGGACAGATTTTTGAGACCCTTTATCCTTTTGGTGAGGAACTTTTGTGGCCTCTCCAGCTGCTGCAAGTGTCGGGTCAGATACATTCCGAATGGGGCATTGTACTCAATCATTGGTCTGATGAGTGATGAGTAGAGGGAGACAATGACCTCCCTTCATGATAAGGTGGGCAATGTAGAAGGTCTTCCTAACTACTTTAGCTACATGGGTGTCGAATGACAGACTACTATCAACCTGGGTCCCCAGGTCCCTGATAACTTCTTCTGTGCTCAGTGGATTGCCACCTATTTGGTAGCTAGGGGTAACCTTGTTTTTCCCGAAGGGTATGACTATGCATTTTTTGGCATTTAACTTTAGGCCATGGCTCTGGCACCAGTTATCCGTTTCTGTGAGACCCTTCTGAAGGATATCTGTGTCAGATGTGTTTTCTACTATGGCGCCCAGTTTGCAGTCATCTGCAAACTTTGTCAGCCATAACCCTCCTGTGTTTGCTTGTACTTGAGTAGATGCCAAACAAGAGTGGGCCTAGGACTGAGCCCTGTGGGACACCACTTGTGACAGGCTTTGAGTCTGACATGGCGCCAGCAACTCTGACCCTGTGGGTTCTGTCACTCAGCCAGTTTGCAACCCATCTTGTGATGTATGGGTTAATATTTAAGCTGATGAGTTTTTCAATGATACCCGAGTGGGGTATTGTATCGAAGGCCTTCGCCAGATCGAGGTAGGCTGTATGGACTGCCTTTCCCTCATCAATGGCTTTGGTGACTGTTTCGAAAAAGTCAACCAAGTTTAAAAGGCATGATCTGCCTTTGACAAAGCCAAACTGGGTTGGATCCAAAGTCTGCAAATTCCCTATGTCTTTAATTATGAGGTCCATTATGATCCATTATGATCCTCTCCATGGCTTTGCAGATAAGGCTTGTCAAGCTAATGGGCCGGTAATTTCCAGGGTCGGTGGAGGCACCGCCTTTGTGAAGTGGGACCACAGTTGCAGTGCGCCACTCCCTGGGTACGTATCCAGAGGTAAGGCTCTGATTAAACAGCTGTCCTAGCTGTGGGTTTAATTCCTCATTGAGTTCGTGGAGCACACAGCCGGGGACACCATCAGGTCCCATGGATGCTGTGTTTTTTGCTTTGGAGAGCAGTTCTCACTTGGGCGTTGGAGATGTTTGGGGGCTGCAATCATTTGGTATAGATATCTCTCCTTGGGGGAGGGGGAGAAGTTTGCACTGAACCTGTCAGCCAGTATGTTGGCAATGTCCATAGGATCAGTAATCTTCACATCATTTTGAACTAGTTCTGAGCATATCTGGGAGTTTCCTCCCAGGTTTCTAACATAGCTAAAGAAGGCCTTATGATTGTCTTTTGAGTCTTTAGCTATTTTTCTCTCAAAATTTGCTTTGGATGATTTTATGAGAGCTCTTAGTTTTTTACTTATAGTGATCAAGGGTGTCTTACCTTTTAAGGATTTTGCTCTATCTTGTAGTAGCTTCCTCCTTTTGTTGTAGAGTTTGTTTATGGCTGGGGTCCACCAGACTGGACGCTTGCCTTTGGTACAGAGAGTCTTTGTTTTGCTTGGGATTGCCTTATCCATGCAGTCCTGCAGGTGCTGGTAGAAGGCATTTATAAGTGATTCAGCGGCATGTGTACTGTTTTCCGCCGGCTCGGGGGCCTTAAAGGAGACCACACTAGTCTTTAGAAGTGTGAAGTCGGCTTTCGAGAAGTTCTTTACTGTGGTCTTTTTATTTCAGGTGGGGTGGGATGAGGACCTCCAGCGAGATTAGTTTGTGATCTGATCTCACCAGTGAGGGGTATACTTCGGTGTTGAACATTGTGCTCCCATGTTCGTGATGATGAGGTCAAGTATGTTATCTCCTCTTGTGGGGATGGCAACTAGTTGTTCCATGGCATTTGAGTTTATGAATTCCAGGAACTTTTGGGCTAGGGTGTTTGGGCTTGAGTAGTGTTCCCAGTCTATATTAGGGTAGTTGAAGTCACCTAGTATGATGGTGTTTGGTGATACATTTATCCCCTCTAGTGTTTTCAGGAAGGCCATGTGAGGTTCCTGAGTTTGTGAGGTGGCCTGTAACATGCTACAATTTGCAGAGCAGTCTTGCCTATGGTTAATTGCACCTGGATGGTCTCCGATGCATCGTGCGTTGCAACCAGTCTTGAGGTGTGGGAGTCCTTGATGAATATGGATACACCCCCTCCGTTCTTGGTATGGTCCGGATTTTGGGGCCGGAACGCATGATATGAGGTAAAACCTGATAGTGCTGGGGTGCTCTCAGGAGGCTTGAACCAGGTTTCTGTCACAGCACAGACATCGATGTTCTCCATACTGAGAAGGGCCTCAGTGCGTGCATTTTGAGATTCAGACTTCTGGCATTGAGCAGCATTACCTTAGTTTTTTCCTTTTTGTGTTCTAGGGTGGTAGGTTTAGAATTTGAGCCTTGCCTAAAAAGGCACTATGGGGTGGCAAGAGCCTTTGCCAATATCCGGAATCCCAGGGTGACAGGTGCAAGCCGTCCCTTGCAAGCAGCGTGGCTTGTCCAGCATGTCATCCCAGGCAGACAGACACTGGATCCCCTTTGAATGACACCAGTGTTTAAGCCAATTGTTAAAGCTGATCATCTTATCTCTGTATTGTGGCATCATTCTTGGTGAAGGTAGGATACTGCTCAAGGTCAGGGTCATACCTGCCTGGGCTACATAATCAGAGAGCTCCTTGATGTCTCTTTTCATGTAGTCCAAGGAGGTACATCTCAGGTCGTTTACACCAGCGTGGACAATGACTGAGTCGTATTTGTACCTGCTGTTGAGAGACCTGAGTGCTTGCGTTATGTGGCGGATTCTAGCGCCCGACAGGCAGCTTACTGTGACCTTCTCCTTACTCAGTCTGGTGAGCGGGACGTCAGTGTGTCTGACTATGGAGTCACCAATGACTAGTGTGTCTGGCATTTTGTTTGGCCTTAAGGGCTGTGACTGTTTGACACTCTGACTGTGAGGTCTATGTGTTGCAGGTGATGTGTTCTGAGGTGGTGGTTGTTTGGGTGTCTGCTTTGGTGGCCTCTGCTGTTTTGGTAGATTTTTGATCAGAGCCTCCGAGTATGTCTTTGTGTGTTTATGTGTATGATTTGAGGTTGTGATGGTACTATGTGAGACTGGGTCTATAGTGTGTGTGGTAACCTTCTCCTCCCGACTGGTCTTGCCAGTCCTATGTTGAGAGAGCTCAGCCTCCAGTTTGGCTGTATAGTTGCATCTCTCGCATGTATTTGTGTTTTGTGCTGTTCCAGGGATGGTTTGCACCTGTTACCCCTGGGCGTCTGGATACTGGATAAGGCCTTTGCCACCTCCATAGAGCCGTATGTAGGCAAGGCCAAAAAGACTAACCCACCACCCTAGAAAACATAAGTGGTAAGAAACATAAGGGTAATGCTGACCAATGCCAGATGTGTAAACTGCAATATGCATGCACCTGAGGCACTTCCCAGTATGGAGAACATCGATGTCTGTGCAGTGACAGAAGCCTGCTGCAAGCCTACTGATAGCACACCAGCACTACCAGGTTATACCACATATCATGCGTTATGGCCCCAACACCTGGACCAAAACATCAAAGGAGGGGGAGTATCCATATGCAGCACAGACACCCATACGGCCAGGTAACTGACAATGCACGAAGCAGCGCAGACCACCCATGTGCACCTAAGTGTAGTCAAAACTGCTGTACAGTCTGTAGCAGGCGACAGACCACACTCTCACACACAGGAACCCCACCCAGACATCCTGAAGACACTGGACAGTATGAATGTCCCACCAAATACCAGACAAGGTACTCACAAATTACCACATAGGTGGTACACCATTATGTATGCAAGAAGTAATCAGGGACTTAGGGACACAAGTCGACAGTAACCTGTCATGTGACACTCACAATGCCAATGTGGCTAGGAAGACTGTCTATATTGGACACCGTATCATGAAAGGATTCACATCTACATCAACAGAGGTCACTGTGCCCCTGTACTGTTCCCTTACCAGACCCATAATCTAGTACAATGACTCATATGGGATGTACCGTACCTGACACCTGCAGCGGTTAGGAAGACCTCAAAGGTACCCCACCAAGAGGATAAAGGGTGTCAAATATATGTCATATGCTGCCTGGCTGTAGACACCCCAGCTGAATGCAGTCACAGACTGCCTACACAGAGGCATTGTATGTCTGTTGTACAAGGCCATGTCCAACACAGGAGTAATGGACATGCTCCACCACAGGAAATCAAAGCCATTGGAGCTGTGAGAGTGACAGATGTCAGCCTCAACACATAATGAAATAGGATGTGCTGGAGGGACAGATACATAACCCAGAGGCTCCCCACACCCAGAAACAGGATCCCAATCCATGTTAGGCAGAGCCCCTCACTGACACCCCTCAACAGGAATATTGCCAAGTGGATGGATGATCGTACATGTACACTGGGGGTCTTCACTGTGTCACGTCCAGACAGAGGCATAAATGGCCATAATAGTCACATAGCAAGGGGCGGCGAAAGACACACACACTCTGGCTAGGCTTACTAATGCCCTAGGGTGGATAGCCTAGTATGAACCTATGAACCTATGAAGATACAAATTGTACAGGACACTAAGGATAATCACAAGGCTTACTTAACTGATGGTAGGAACCATGTTGGGAATTCACAGATATGCTCCAAATCACACAGATATTACAAACAACATACCAAACACACACACATATTGCCAACATACAACCTGACAGGTTCAGTGCAAACCACCCCCCAGAATGCAAAATATCTATCCCAGCAGACTGCTGGTCCCCTGACATTGCAGATGCTGAGGTAACAGCCAACATCTGCAAAGCAAAACACACAGCAGCAAAGGTATGTGATGGTGTCCTGGGCTGAGGCCAACATGGACTCCAAGAATAATGGAATGCCAAATCATACTACTGCCCAATGTCAGCCTTACCACAGGATATGTACCCAAAGAGCAGTGTACAACAACAGTGGTCTTTCACAACAAAGGTGTTGCCTGAATGGATACTGCAAACTACCACCCCAGGATCCTGACAAGCTTGGTCTGCACAGCTATGGAAAGCATCAGTATGTACCGCAGACATAAAGCTATCGTGGACCTACTGACACCAGACCCTACCCAGTGTGGCTGTTGTAACTGCAGATCCTGCCCCTAAACATGTTTGACCCATTTGAAACAGTCATTAAGGTCATTGATGAGGGCAATGTGGTCCACACAGCGTAGCTGGATCGTGCATATGCTTCCAGACAATACCCTACGAGTTCAGTATGGATATGTTCACCAGCTTAAATATAAACCCCTATGTCAGTAGAGGGGTTGCAAACCAGACCAAGGACAGAACTGACATGGCCAGATATGCTGCATCCATGTCAGACTACAAAGCAGATATGAGTGGCATCCCACAAGGCTTGGTCCTGGGACCTCCCCTGTTCCGTATATATGTCCCATAGGTACAGGCTAACATGGAAGGACTGTGACTGAACATGTATGCAGAGGAGTACAAACTGCCCACCATATCCGACCTCCAGCTGACACAAGCAACCCACAAAAGGGCCACATAGAAACAGACAACTGGAGCCATAGCCATGTCAGCAAGCTAATTGCAGAACTGTGTATAGACAACCACCGTGGATATACAGTAAGTGCCCACAAATTACCACACAAGTGTTAACCCATTACGTACCTAACATGTAATGAGAGACCTGGGGGCACAAGGTGATAGATATCCTGCATTGGACAAACATGTGGCTGTAGTGTTCGCAGAAACATACCATATACCCACCCAATCATGAAGGTTGTCAGATGTAGATAAGGGGAGGTCAATGTGGCTCTGCAGTCATCCTTCATCAGCATCACAATTGACTACAATAGCCCCTGTGGGATATACCTCAGCAGACACCTCCATCAACTGTAAAGTCCACAACAGTACCCCACCAGGAGTAGCAAAGAGCATGAACAGATGCCATGTGTTGCCTGAGTAAACAAACTGCAGCTCCACACAGTGCCATACTGCCCACCCAGAGGCAAGCTGTGCCTGATGTATGAAGCCATGTCCAAGCTGGAATCAATGAACATGCTGCACCTTGTACAATCTGAATGGCAGTGAGCTATGCACATGAGAGACCTGAACCCCAGCACTAACATACATAGGACAAGCTGTACAGAATGATCCATAACACAGAAGGCACCCCCACTCTTGAGTAAACTCCCAGTACAGGTTAGCCAGAGAGTCACCTATTGACACCCCTCAAGAGGAATCCTGATGAGTGGATGGGAGATGGTAGGTTAACCCTGGGTATCACTGTTATGTCAGAGGTAGAAGGAGGCACAGTATACTAACCATAACATATGTCATGGCAAACTCCAGTTACAATGTGTGTCGAAGGACAAACACACTCTGTGACTAGCATCAGAAATGGCCTAGGGAACATCGCTAGTGTTTGCCAATGTCCACCTATGTTGTGGAATACACTACCAATGTTGGACAAGCCTGGTGTAGGTAGTCCATATCTGAACATAATGCAACATGGTCATATGTGCACAACTGGCCCCTACACAGTCTGTTGTGCTCACTATGAAGATGTCAAGCAGTGATAGGACTAAAGCCAAGGATACTGTCCACCACAGTGAAAGTACTGAACCAGTACACTATACGGTACTGCAGTGTTAGGTCATTATGAAAGGATGTTGACAACTGTATGCAAAGTATCCCATGCAATCTCTGCAGGCACAGTATAATCCCTGTTGTGGCAGACACGAAGCAGTTGGCTAGTTAGTACACAACATGACACCCAACACACAACCATAAATGTGAGATATTGTTGAAGTTCACACACACCCAAATATGTGGTGGACTTCAGAGTTCAACATATGGAAAGCTCACACTTGGCATGCTCGCACACTTTGATAAATGAGGCATATGTCAGACAACATGCCATGGAAAGGCTGAACTGGGCATGCTCACACACTTAGGCCATATCTCCATTTAGCAGTTGGCCACACATATCTGGTATTTGTACGTGTCATTCCAGGAACCAACCACAACATAGCAATCTGCCCAGTGCACACAGTAAATGACTACAGAGACATAAGTGATATAGTGGATCACCCTCATATTCAAACATCTTCCACAGATACACAAGTTGTTCATAGGAACAGGGAATGTTATGGCAATAAAGACCTGCAAACAGTCTAACAGCACAACAAATATTGTGCATCTGACAATTGAACATATGGGTGTAGAGGTCAATACTAGGCTTGTTGCCCTAGGGAATGACAGCTTAGCCAGAGTGTGCTTGGCATCTGCATCCCCAGTACAGTAGGCTACTGTGCCACTGTAAAGTAGGTCACATAAGGTAATGTGTGAGGCTAGTGAGCTGTGCCTCTGTCAAGCAGGGGCGCAGTGGAGATCCCAGGGTTTGAATGTGCTAAGCCACAGCCATGTTGTTGGTGTGTGCTGGAAGAGGGTTGCTGAGGACCTCTAACAGTAAGTGGGCATCAATAACAGACTGAGGGGAGCCCTATCTGCATTGTCTGGACAATTCCACTGTCAACACTGTGTTGTGATGATTATGTGGGAATGAAGTGTCGTGCTAGTACTGTTCACAGATGTCCTCCCTCTGTGGGCTACAGCTCTGCAATGTATTAGCTCACTTTGTCTGTTGGACGGCTCATATATGGCTGGTGTACACCTGACAGGTGTCTTGTTGTGGAGCAGTCATGGGTATATGTGGGATAGCATGATCAATGCAAACCTTACATATGCTCATAGAATGCAATTGTCAAGGATTATGCAGAGTGGCCAGTATAGTCCCCCAGCATGGGTCCTTTGAAGTCGTCCACCCCAGTCTTCACAAGTGTAGAGTCTGTTTGTGCTAAATACAGTTTGTTTGCAGTGACAACCTTGCCTGGGGGTGGGGATGGGATATGGATGTCTAGGGAAAGGTGGGTATGGTCAGATATCAACAATGGTGGTCTACCTCTGGTGTGGAACAGTGAGTACCCATGTTGCAGATGGACAGGTGCAATATGTATTCCCCCATGTGGCTGTGGTAAGTGGTTCTGCCATAGCACATGGACCCACAAATTGTAGTGGCTGTAGGGTAAAGTGGTAGAGGCCTGAGTAGTTCCCACACACAATATGCCTGTACCTGATGTTAACAACTGGAATGGTGTATGTGAACACCTGCATATCCCGGCACTGTTCCCAGGGAAGCAAAGTGTGTGTCCTGGATGTGGGAGTGGTGTTCTGGACTGGTTGTGTTGTGTGTTACAGGTTCTGTGGTCATGAAGCATGGTATAGAACATAACTTGCCAGTGCGATGTGCATATCTGACCCTGACATAGGTGGCTGCAAATGCATATATACGCTATCCCCCACCTGACAGGTAGTACTAGATGTACATACCTCTGTAGAAATAAAGATGTCAGCACCCTATAAATACTGCAGGTGCAGACCAGATGCCCAGTAATTCGGTTAGCGCGCTCTGCTAATGCGTCTCCCTCAAGTGTCATAATATAGGTAGGTAGGAGTTCGAACTATGCAAATGCTCAGTGTGTGTGTGTGTGTGTGTGTGTGTGTGTGTGTGTGTGTGGGTGAGCAGGGTTGATGTGTGTGCAAGTCTGTGTGAGGGAGATGTCCCTTTTGGCAACTGTGAAAACACTCTACAGGATGCACATTCCCCTATCTAGGCACTGATGATGTAAGCACCCTAAAAGTACAGCAGGAGAAGGGAACCCTCCCAGTAATGAGAATAGTGCGCTCAGCTAATGCGTCTGTCACAAGTGTCATAACATAGTTAGGTATGGGTTTGAATCTTGCAACTGCCCAGTGTGTGTGGAGGGGGGTTAGTGTGTGTGCAAGTCTGTGTGAGGGAGATGTCCCTTTTGGCAACTGTGAAAACACTCTACAGGATGCACATTCCCCTATCTAGGCACTGATGATGTCAGCACCCTATAAGTACAGCAGGAGAAGGGAACCCTCCCAGTAATGCGAATAGTGCACTCTGCTAATGCATCTGTCATGAGTGTCATAACATAGTTAGGTAGGAGTTTGAATCCTGCAACTGCCCAGTGTGTGTGGAGAGAGGTTAGTGTGTGTGTAAGTCTGTGTGAGGGAGATGTCCCTTTTGGCAACTGTGAAAGCACTCTACAGGATGCACATTCCCCTATCTAAGCATGAATGATGTCAGCACCCTATAAGTACAGCAGGAGAAGGGAAACCTCCCAGTAATTCAAATAGCGCACTCTGATAATGCGTCTCTCTTAAGTGTCATAACATAGTTAGGTAGGAGTTTGAAACCTGCAAATGGCAAGTGTGTGTGTTTGGATGTGGGGAGTTTGTGTGTGTGCAATTCTGTATGAAAGACATGTGCTTTTTTGCAATCAGGAGATCACACTACATGATGCACATTACCCTTTCCAAACACTGATGATGTCAGCACCCTATACATACAGCTGGAGAAGGGGCACCTCCCAGTAATCTGAATAGCGCACTCTGCTAATGCGTCTCTCTCAAGTGTCATAACATAGTTAGGTAGGAGTTTGAAACCTGCAAATGGCAAGGATGTGGGGAATTTGTGTGTGTGCAATTCTGTATGAAAAACATGTGCTTTTTGACAATCAGGAGATCACACTACATGATGCACATTACTCTTTCCAAACACTGATGATGTCAGCACCCTATAAGTACAGCCAGAGAAGAGGAACCTCCTAGTAATCCGAATAGTGTGCTTCACTAATGCGTCTCTCTCACGTGTCATGACATAGTTAGGTAGGGGTATGAATCCTGCAAATGGCAAGTGTGTGTGGGGGTAGTAGGGTGTGTGTAATTGCAAGTGTGAGAGAACAGCTCCATTTGGCAATTACTACAAAACACCAGATGCTGCATATTCCCCCAGTAAACACAGGGGATGTCACCACACTATCAGCACAGCCAAACAGGGCTACTTGGCCAGTAATGCCAATAGTGCGCTCCGCTACTGGGTCTATTACCATTGTCAGAGCACAGATAGGTATGTTTTGGAAACCCACAACTGCCACATGTGGCTGTGTCACACAATATGACCTTGTGTGGGTCTTTGTGCATAACAATGCATGCCATTGCCTAAACCAGCAATGGCAATGCACACATGATGTATGTGTGTGACACATACACATAAATACCTGTGACCTGCAGTAGTTACCATGTCTGACACGTGCCTCGAGTGGATAAATGGTATTCACAATGCATAACAATATGACTGTGTCTTACTGTGCAGGGTCCGCATGCAGTATGTGTCTATACAGTGTGGGTTGTATATGGTAAAATACCTACAGCAGGGGATACACATCTGGTCTGGGCCATATAGTCTACATGTAGTTGATGAAAAGGTGCTGCATGTTCCCACCTGTTGTGGGAGTGGTAACATGTTATTCCACTGCAATTCAGTGATCACATGCTGGTAACCTTTCAGCTAGTGTGTTGTAGCTACAGTAATGCTCACGCACAATGTTTGGCTGGATGCAGTCCAGCCATATAAAGACATTTCTTGAGACTGTCATATTGCCAGTGTTGTTATGGAGGATAGATGGGTTTTCTGTGTATGGGAGGGCTGTGTGTGCCAGGCTATGAACCAGAAGGCAGTCCAACACACTGTTAGCTGCACATGAATAGGCCCTGATGCTTTGTGCTGTGCCAACAACCTGGAGGTGTGTGTATCTGTGGTGCCTTGGGATACCACCCCCCTGTCCATGTGTGTGTTACATGTGTAGGGGACGACAGGCATGGTATGAGGTATAACCTGGCAGTGATGGGTTGCACCTGTGAGACATGAATCAGGACTCTGGTACTGCACAGACATTGCAGTTCACCATGCTGAGGACAGTGTCCAGTGCATGCATCTTGCGGTGTACACTGCTGGTGTTGTGTAGCAACACTGTTAGTATCCTATCCTGTGTGATACCCGCGGAGGTGGCTATGTAATCCATGTCCTGAAGCAAAAGGCACTATGTGTGTATCAAGGGGCTTCACCAATATACAATGGCCCATGGGTGTCACGTGCAAGCTGCCCCTCGCAAATCATTGTGGCTTCCCTAGCATGTAAGCACACATTGACAGCCAGTGGATACCCTATGAATGACATTGGAGATTGAGCAGAATGTAGACATAGAACACCCTTCCTACATATAGTGGCAGCATACCTGGTGAGGGTATGATGGCAACCAAGATCAGGCTCATACTGGCCCATGCCACATGCTGAGAGATCCCTTCTATGTTCCCTATCATGTAGTCCAGGGAGGTATGTCTCAGGTCATCCATAGTGGCATGGTCAATGACTGAGTCATATGTGTCCATGCCTTTGACTGACCTGTATGCATGTGCTTTGTGGTGGACCATAGTGCTCCACAGGTGTATCACTGTGACCTTCACCATGTACAGCCTGTTGAGCGGGACCCCACTGCAGCGGCCAAGAGATGTACCTGACACATCTGTAGCAGGTGTGTTGTGTAGCCCTACAGGCTGTGAGTGTGTGGCACACGGGATGTGTGTGCCATGTGTGGCATGTGCTCTGTTCCGACGTAACATATGCCTGTGTGCCAGCTGCGAAGGTGTGTGATGCTCAGGCAGGATGCTATTCTGAGTCTCCAAGTATGCTCCAGTGTGTTCAGATTGCTGTCAGTGCGGGTCTATGTTAGACTGGTATTGTAGTCACTGTAGTATGTCATGCCACCTGACAGGGTATGGCATTACTGGGTTCAGAGTGCTAAGTCCCCAGATTGGCTATGTGGCGGCATTCCACACATGTGTTGTACGTTCCTGGCCAGGGGTGACAGTTGACTACATACATGTGGCAGCTGTGACATTGCCACATAACTCACATAAACCACAACTGGACCATAGAGGTGATTCACAGGTTACCTTTGCACATGCTACCATAGTAGTGTGATTGCCATGGTGATTACCAACACATAGGGCCAATGGGGAACAACATACTGAAGGTGTGTATGTGTGGGTGTACTGCTACTGATTTCATAGCACTGGCATATATGACTGCACACATGGGTAAATGCCAGGTAAGACATGTGCAATGTGTCACATGCAACGTACATGCAAACAGGACAGACAGTGATGTTCTGTCATGTGTAAACTTGACATACGTATAGTACGCTATGCAGATGTCACTAGGAGTCCACAGAAGCACTGTAACTCTGCATTGCAGGTGGAAGCAGTGTTCCAGGGAACCCCAAGCGAACATGCATGCAAATAAAGTTACAGTAAGCAGGGCTGGAAGTAGTCCATTGTACAACAAAGAAGGGGTAACACTAACAGTAGGTAACAGTGCAAATATGTAGGCACTATCAACATGTACCCAGGAATGCACAGCTCAGATGTCCATGGTAGAACTGATATTATGTCATAGTTAATTGTGATTTGGATTACATTGGTACTGCACACATATCAACATGCGCAAACATCCACATTGCATAGTCGTTGTGGGCAACTTGCCACCATTACTGTACATGTCCATCATTGCGTATCACTACTTGCATTAGCTTCCCCCCTGTGCTACCCATGTATGTAGCTATCTGTTGACATCCTTACCACCGGTATGCAATAATGTGCAGCTGTTACACTTTGGTACGTACTATGGGTGTAGATAACAATTCAGGACAGTCATACGGTTACTGCATCAGGCATGCTGGGATATACACACTGTCATATCAGCACACTGTACTGTTACCAACATGATACTGCTAATACACTTCTATGTAGTCACCCTGTGCATCAGCAACGTGTTTACCTGTTCCTGCACTGATGTTGGAGATTGCAGGAGGTGGCACAGTTTCATCATATGCACAGGGTGTGAATTATGTATGCCTGAGTCTGCCACTGATACCACCAATTGACATGTGTGTGTATGTGTGTTGGTGAGGGACAGCAGTACAGGGTGGGGCACTGTTGGTGCAGTGTGTGCGTGTATGTGGTAGCCCTAGGTGTTAATATTTCACATGTGTGTATGCACGCACACAGTTCCACCTCATAGCTGCCATATACAGGAGTTTGTGGACAGCCACAGACTGCACCTGGCAGGTCATACAGATCAGTGTCTGTGGGCATGGACATGGTACCTGTGCCTGGCAGGGGTGCTATGGACCATATCCGGTACTAAGCCAGACTGGGTACTGTCATCAGAAGCGGGAGTGTGTTGACTGGACACAGGTCCCTGTTGGGACTGTCCAGAGCCACGTGCACGTGGTTTCCTGGGGCGTTCTGATGACAGCACAGACCCAGCATTGCTGGGGCTGCTGCTGGCACTATGGGGGCATCCACGGGCCTGTTGTCATCCACGCCGACTGCCAGCTGCTGCTGTTGCTGGCATACGGCCACGTCGATGCCGCAACCACCCACCATTGCCCTGGCTCATGGACATGTGGTTGTGGAACTGCTGTAATATGTCCCCACAATGTCTGTCTATGACATCGGTGAAATTACGGATAGCATCCGCGATGTCACGCATACTGTCAGTCATGGCTGTGCGACATGCTCTCAGCTCCCTCAGACCCTGTCTGGTGTACCTTTCCATACGCGAATGTGCCTGCATGATAGCCTGAAACATAGCTGAGGTTGACAGACCTCTTTGGGCACGTCTGCCAGAGGCAGTATGCCCACGGATGCTCCCACGAGAACCCATGGGCAACTGTCTGTGTGGTACCATCGCAGGACCCTGCCCATGGCTGCTGTGTGGGGAAGCATGTGCCACAGATACCACATTACCCTGGTCAATGCCCACTGTTTCCTGTCCATCACCTAGGGACAATGATGACATAGGATGTACTGGCAGGATGACTGTGCACAATGATGGGGTTGACAGCTGTGTACTGTCAATTGGCTGACCAATGACGGACCCTGACACACCTTCCTGTGCCATTACACAGATATCATCATTATCAGTACCTGTGGCACCAGATTTAGGTTCCCTGCTGCAGGACACCAGAGCAGCACCAGAACCTGTGGGAGGAAGACAGGAAACACAGTTTACAATGTCTACACAATGTTACCAGTGATGCACTTATGCACACATGCACACATGCACACGTGGACACATGCACACATGCACACATGGACATAGGCACACATGCACACATGCACACATGCACACGTGCACACATGCACACGTGAACACAGGCACACATGCACACATGCCCACGTGGGCACTTGCACACATGGACACATGTACACATGCACACATGCCCACGTGGACACATGCACACATGCACACATACACACATGCACACGTGGACACAGGCACACATGCACACATGCACACATGGACACAGGCACACGCACACATGCACACATGCACACATGCACACGTGGACACAGGCACACATGCACACCCCGCAGTATACACACAGAGCACTACTGAATTACACTAGTATTACTAGCACTATCAGGACTATTATAGGTATTGTTAAAACACACTCACCAGCATGGATGGGCTGCCTTGCTGTAACACCGGAGGGACCTGCAGAAATGAGGAGATTAATGTCAGTGGGCACAACTGTGCCATTGATACTGCATATGATACAGTGCAGTAGTACACCAGTTGCCTTTCACACGTCAGATGCTGATATTGGCAATATCACACCTGCACAATTACATACTATGTTGACAGCTACATACCACGGACGCACCATACACATGCATAAACTAACAGTGTACAGAACAGTCAAGTGTACATATGGCATATTACCTGCATGCTCCATGTCGTGCTGCTGTGTGGATCCAGCCTCCATCATGATGCAGGTGTATTGCTGTTGCTGCTCCTGTTCCGGGGCTGGAGCCACAACACTTAGGAGTAGCCCCTCCAGTCTGGTGAGGGGGAGGATGTGTGGCCACGCCACCTCCTGTGGCAACCTGTTGCCTGTGGATATCCGACGCATGCTGATGGACATTTCTGATTAAATCACTGCAGTGAAGTCGTACCTGCACATATGTCCTATTATGCGTGCCAATGATTCTGGCTGGTGCGTGAAAACAGTTTGTCATAATCCCGCACCAGGCTCTGGTGTATCTCCTCATCTTCTGCTGCAGAGTATGCAGGATTACGCTGACACGCCATGTCCCTGGAAGAGAACACAAACAGGATATCAGCAGACTATGTCAGCAATATATGGCACACATACTATACATGATACTCAACTATAGTGATATACTACTACTCCCATATGTAGTATGTGTGTGTCTCTTGGTGGATACACAAGTGCATGGCCAGATATCAGTGCCCAGCCAACACCTGTGCAACAATACCTGCCACATTCCATACAACATAGTAGTATGCCCCATCGGTCAGCACACTGCGACGAGTCCAATGCACAATCTCACTCTGGGGGTTCATACCAAGGTACTGTATGTGGAACGCCATCCACTAGTGTGATCTGGACACAAGTTACTCGGCCTTGATATACATATCCTACCACCACCACCACCAGCACAGTAGAGTACTTTGATATGTATGTGATTAGACAGTTATTCACTTGTTAGGACTGAGATGGTATCCATGCAGCCCACTGGGCCAGTGGAAGCCACAACCCACACTGCTGACCCCTTTGCGAATGCTTCCCACAGACATCCCAAAGATTGCATGGAACATGCACACACATTTCTAACCCAGACCCTATGCACAAAGGTTAGGCATCCTGTCTGGTGGACCCCAGCCAAAGGCAGATTGTATAACGATAGAAGGAGGCTACTGCAGGACAGAGCAGATTCACATTAAGGGAAGGCATCTGTGGTCAGCACTGGTAATAAGCTACAGTCTCTCATAACAGCATCCACGGCCTACTCTGGGAGGGAAATGGCCACGAACACTATAGATAACCACAAGGCCTTCTTCAGTTATGTTACACATATGGACCAAATGCCTCAGATATGCTCTGAGTTACTACACACCTACTTAACATTCACTGAACACACAGATATTGGAAACATTCTTGCAGACAGGTTCGGTGCAAGTATCCCCCCTCCTTCTCCCCACACTTAGAAATACTTATCACAGCTGAATGTAACCTCCCTATCATCTGACATGTCCAGGTGAGGGCCGCCCTCAGCAAAGCAGAACACACAGCATCAATGTGACCTGATGGTATCCCTGAATGTGTGCTACATGAACTCCAAGAGGACATACAACCGCATATAAGACTGATATTTAACCTTGGCCGTACTATGGGATATGTACCTGAACACTGGCATACAGCAACAGTGGTCCCACTCCACTAAGGAGGCACCTCTACTGACCCTGGGAACTACCACACCATAAGCTTAACCAGCCTGGTCTGCAAAGTTATGGAATGATTCAGTATGGGACGCATATACAGCGATATTGGGTACCTGCAGACACTTGTTCCCGGCCAGTTTGCCTTTGTGATGGGCTGATCCTGCCTTTTGAACCTGGTTGACCTTTCAAAACAGTCACTACAGCCATTGATGAGGGCAATGCAATCCATACAGCCTACCTGGACTTGCCTAAGGCCTTCAACACAGTACTCCACTCAGGCATCATAGACAAGCTCATTAGCTTACATGTTACTACACATGTCACATGATGGGTTGCACACTGGTTGACATACAGAATCCATAATATCGATATTGTAGGAGCCATGCCAGACTCAATGCCAGTCACATGTGGTATCCCACAGGCCTCTGTCCTAGGACCCCTCTTGTTTGGCATTTATTTCTCAGATGTAAAAGCAAACATGTGCGGGTTGTGGATGACAAAGTTCCCAGATGACTGCTAACTAAGCGCCATAGTCATTACACCAGCTGACACACACATCCTACAGACAGGCCTCGCTGCAACGGAAAACTGCTGCCAGGATCATGGCCTAACACTGAATGACATGTAATGTATAGTCATCCCCTTTGGGTGGAACTACGTGCACACAACATATCACATGGACATACCTATAGATACAGACCTATGACACATATGGAGGGTTCACAGTATGCAGACTATTAACCTGTTACTTTACATTACCTGTGTTTGTCGCAGCTGGTTGCATTACCACTACTACAGCTTCCTGCTGCTGCTAGCACGGCTTGGTACTGTCACTGCTGACAGCTTCATCTCAGTTTGTGTACCGTGTGTTGTTGTTTGTGTTGTTATTTTATTTTTTCTTTCTCTCTCTCTCTCTCTCTCTCTCTCTGTCTCTCTGTCTCTCTCTCTCTTTGTCTGCCTCCAGACAGTGCAATGAACGTATTGCATGTGTGGAGTGTGAGTACAGGATGCTTTTGTAGGTATCTGCATAAGTCCATGTGATGGCCTCAGCACCAATTGTAAGCCAGCATTTGCTAATTGCATGCAGCCAATTGTGTGCTGATTGCAGTTCTCACTGTGATTTCAGGACAGTGCTATAAAAGGGTATGTGAGATAGGCATTGCCCTTTCAGATTGTAAGGGCGGGGACCATACTGGTATGCTGTGGACACTGTTCTGTGAGTGTAAAGGTTAGTATCTCTCTTATGATTCAGGCTGTGTTGTAGATTCACATTTCTCCATTCCTCTCTCCTGTTTCCCTGTAGTAAGTGTGTATGCACACTGACACCTACAACTATATATATATATATATATATATATATATATATATATATATATATATGTAAATATACATACATTTATATATGTACATTAACTGACATTATTACCTACTAGCTACCAACTAGCATGGCTGTTTCTGTTCACACACTACTATTATGGAAATCCACTAGTTTTGACAGTGAGTATGAATGACATGCTTTGTGTACTACACATCCTATATTCCCTTTACATTCATTCCTACTATTACATGATATATTTATTTTAGCACAATGTTCTTGTATAAGAGTCATGGCTTAGTGGTAGGTCATGCAGACTACTGTTTCCTGGGTTCGGGACTGACAGTGGGATTTTATTTTGCTTTTGAACTGACTACAGGACCTGTTAATCAGAGTGACTAAGGCACTTTTAAGCAGTTGTAACCGGGTTAGCGCTGGTTTGCGCGGAGCTCCCGCATGCGCACTGGTGTTCAGCTCCGCGCACACCCGCTTACAACCGCTTAACAGTGCTTACTCTGGCGCACACCCACGCTATTTTCTTTGAAAGAAATGAAAATGGGGAGACAGGAAAGTGTTAAAGGGGCCACAAAGAGGGTAAAAGAGTAGGGAAACAAGCTTGGGTTTTGCAGGATGGATGTAGGTAAGGCCCATAGCTGCCCATTTCTTCATCAGCAACAGCTGTGCATATGTATGTAATTTGGTGTGACATTTGAAACCTTCCACCCCTGAGAGAGGTGTCAGGACAACAATAATACTTGTTGTACAGCCAATTGTAATTGATAGTTTCCATGTCCAGCAGACATGTGTCCAGAATGGGCAGCTATGTATGGGGCGTAATTTTTTTGTGGGTACAGAGTGCCCTTTTTTTTTTTTTTTTTTTCAGGTGAGAGTGGTATGTCAGTTGAAGGAAGTCGGTATAGCTGGGGAGGTAGGTTGGGTAGGTCAACAGACAAGACAAACAAGACGCATACAGGGACGGTGTATGACACGTGTGGAGGGGTTACACAATTGACGGGGATGGATGTTTGGATATCCAGAGCCCATGAGCCCACAGATGGCAACAGTGGAACTGATATCCCCACCCATGGGCAGTTGCCACTGTTCCTTCACTGCCCAGGATGGGGCTGTGCTGAGGGCTGTGTAGGCCGGGCAACAGGCATGCCCGTAAGTTGTGCCACATGTGCCTCAAGCTGGCATAGGGGCCCAAGAACAGAGTCCCAGATCTCCCTATGCACCACAGTCCGGACGCTATGGAGGGTGAGTGGTGGCTCTCCTCCAGCCACACTTGCAGAGGGGGGATGGGCACCATCCCCTGCAGTGCTTCCACCCGCAGGTGGCACAGGGCCACCGGAGGAGGGTCCATACTGGGCACTAATGCCAGGTGCACTCGCCAGCTGAGGTGGGAGAGGTGGGTCCGCTGGAACCCACCTTCCCTGTCGTCCTATGTTTTGCATTATGTCATGACAGTTTGGGTTAGTAACATACAATACCATTCACAATTAGTTGTAACAGCATGCATTAGTATTCCCATTAACCAAACACCCACATATTCACACCATTAAACAGCGAGCATAACACATGCATAATCTGAACAGCAATACACAGTCCAACAACATGCAGGGTTGATTGATGGCAACAGGCCATCAGGTTTGGATGTATGAACAGGGCAGATGCATCAACGTACAAGCAAATATTTATGACCCAACAGGACAAATGTCCAGGGGTGTTAATTGTGATTGCACATACCAATTTCACGTGGAATGGATTATATGTGGTTATAGGGTGGGGTGAAGAAAATAATATTAACACCTTCAAATACCAATACATATGCTGTACATTTCTAATAGCTGCAGATATATACACACTACTGTTCTAACTACAGTTTCCTATATGATAACTACTTCAGTTTGGTGATAGGACTGTTACTGCTACATCAATATACATTTTATTGTTCTTCATACACGTTCATATCTGGCTTTGTTCAGCTACATCATCCTGCTACATTTGCTTTATATAGCTATAGACAACTATGGATGTTTGGTATTTCAGACAATCATACTATCTGCATATTGCAGACTGAGAGCAACATATCCAGATTTTGGGATACACATTCCAGCTGCAGCAACACTTTGAACACATTTCGCAGTTTGGCTCTACTTGTCACATTCATTTCATTCTGTACTGCCTGCAGTATACTTTATTCAGGGGTTATTACTACTTTATTGGTGGATTCATAACTCTTTCTCACACTCTCTCACTTGTTTTCATTTTACTTTTCAGGATGGTACTTACTTCCAGGCTTTATTGGCATGTTTTACCTGTAGTTATTACAATCCTTTCCAGCAGTCTCACTTCTGTCATGTTTCAATATTTCAACAGGGATATATTTCACACATGTGATTTGCTCATCTTCTGCAGCTGTACTTTTCAGCCTGCTGCAGGTTGTGTACTATTATATTACAGGTGGGGCATCTTTATTTCAGACTTTATTTCAGACATTTTCATTTTTCTGTTTGGATTACAGACTGCAACACACTTTTGTAATCAAGCAATACTTGCAAACACTCTTACACTGTTACTTGCACATTTTATTACTTAGTGACTACACTGCACTCTTTTGCTAACTGTCATACTTTTATATTTCTTTACAGTTACTGGGAGTGGATTACTGACCTGCCTGGTGGCACAACCGCACCAGCCTATCGCCATAGGCTCTGCGGTTCGCAGAACGGACACCTGCAGCTGTAATATAAATTAAGTAATATTGGAATACACATCTCCATAATATCAGCTAGTTTAATTTCTTACATACATAATTAAATGTAACTTACTCAGTAGTGGGGCGTTGGGCATTTGCCGGGCCTCCTGGATCCAAAGGTTCAATTGGTCCTGCTTACGTCTTTTCAGGTCCACATGGTGGTGACGGACCTGCTCATCAGTCCTTGGAATCCCTGTGGCACTGGTGAGATCATGAGCCAACCGGTCCCACGCCTCATCCCTATATGCTCCCCACAGGACCTGGCCCTGCATGAGTTGGGCCTCATGATTGTGGACTAGGAGCCAGACCATGTATCAGGTCTCCTCAATGCCCCACCTCTGTGCTTGAAAGCAACTACCTTCACCTACTCCTGACATTCTGGCTGCAAGTTAGTTCTACAATCGTTTATGCTGTGTATTCCCGCCTATGGGGCTTATATATGCCATTTTTCTCACACTTATCTGTGATTGGCCATTTTGGAATTGTATCAACTTCACAAAACCTGCTTTGTCATGCTCCACTTTGTATTCATTCCTATATATTTGCTATTACTGCATTTCTAGGTACTGCTGTCATGGCTTAGTGGTTCAGTACCTCGACTATGGTGCATGGTATCCTGGGTTCGAACCTGGCCACTGCTTTTTATATTTTATGACTGTCTAGACAAGCTTGGGGGTGTGTCTGTGTAAAGGCAGTTTTGATACAGCTTGCTCAACGTTGCCCGTCGGTTAGCTTGTTGGCGCGGTGCGCAGCTCGGCGCAAATGGGGTACGCTGGTTTACACTTCATTTGGCTGTTAGCACGCATATTACGCTCAGCTCAGCTAGGGGCACACAGTTTCAGCATGTTAAACCACTGCTCACCTACAGGCACTCATTTTACACCTGTTAAACCACTGCTCACCTACGGGCAGATGCACTCACCTTGTTAAACTGTAGCTCAGCTATAGGCACATCTCGCATTTTTTATTGTTTTGTTATCTCACATTTCTTCAAAATATATGGACTATTTCATTACATTTTACATAAAATATAATTTTATATGTGTACATATTTGTCAGGGACTTGTTTCGTGCTTATTTTAATAAAAATAAAAATTGATGTTGTGGGGGCTCGAACCATGGCTGCCTGCTCTTCAGCCGACGTCTCTACTGCTACGCTATTGCTTCTTGGCTTACTTTGCATATGTAGTTCTTATATGCTTTTCCACTGACTGCTAACTGTGGCTAAGCTACGGGCATGCCCGCGCAAACGAGCGCACTCACGGGCAAACATCTTTACGATTTAAAAAAATATATAACATGTTCATTTATATATTTTATGTTCATAGTCTGTGGGGGCATGTGTTGTGTTGTGTTTATTCACATTTCCATGGCCTCTGTCATGGGTGTTTACTTTGGGCACTTTTACTCTTCTGGGGGAGTGTCTGCTTGCAGGGCTTGGCCTACGGACACGCCCCCTACTGTCTTCCACGGACCGTGTGATTCAGCATGCCCTCATGCATATGCATGACATGCTGACATCACACTGTTTAACTGCAGCCTCCGTGTAAGCCTTGTATCTCTTACACGGAGGCTTTGTGAATCCTGCCCTATTATGTGTAGGACCAGGATTGGTTAAGATGTTGTTTAAGCAGTGGTTTAAAACTATTAAGTTTGTTGGAATTGAGTTTGTTGGAGAGTTTTATTTATGTAGGGAAACTATTCCAGAGTTTAGCAACATATTGGGAGTAGAGTGAGTCTCCTGTAACATTATTTGATTTGCTTGTGAGTAATAAGAATTTGTTACTAGAACGGAGGTTCCTTACTGGACAGTAGGGCAGTAATAAGTTTTGCAGTGCAGGGGATTTTTCTGGATGTTGAATGAATTTGTGTGCTGTATTTAGTTGTGTATATGTTAGATAGTTGTATAGTTCATGCCAGTTTAATTATTTTAAGCTATAACAATGGTGGGTTCTATGACTGAGATTTGTGGCAAATTTAGCTATTTTATTGTGATAGAGGGCAAATTTATTTCTTTGAGTATTGTTTAAGCTTGTTAGGATAGGAGTGGCATATAAGACAGTTGACAATAAGAACATGGTGGCTAGAGTTTTTCTCTGCAGTAACTGTAAGGAATCTGTTGATCCTATAAAGGGAGCCTAGTTTCTGGTGTGTAGATGTAATGGTGTGCAGTATATGCTGGTCATGCTTGAGACTCTTCTTCTTCTTCTTCTTTCGGCTGCTCCCATTAGGGGTCACCACAGCAGATCATCCGTTTCCATTTCTTCCTGTCCTCTGCATCTTGCTCTGTCACACCAACCACCTGCATCCTCTCTCACCACATCCATAAACCTTATCTTAGGCCTCCCTCTTTTCCTGTTACCTGGCAGCTTCATCCTTAGCATCTTTTTCCCAATATACTCAGCATCCCTCCTCAGCACATGTCCAAACCAACACAATCTCGCCTCTCTGGCTTTGTCTCCAAACCTTCCAACCTGGGTTGACCCTCTAATATACTTATTCCTAATCCTGTCTATCCTTGTCACACCCAGTGCAAATCTTAACATCTTCAACCCTGTCACATCAAGCTCTGACTCCTGCCTTTGTGTCAATGCCACTGTCTCCAACCCGTATAACATAGCTGGTCTCACTACCCTCTTGTAGACCTTCCCTTTCACTCTTACTGGTACTCATCTGTCACAAATCACTCCTGACACTCTTCTCCACCCACTCCATCCTGCCTGTACTCTCTTCTTCACCTCTCTTCCACACTCACCATTACTCTGAACTGCTGATCCCAAGTACTTAAACTCATTCTCCTTCGCCACCTCTACTCCCTGCATCCTCACCATTCCTCTATCCTTCCTCTCATTCACACACATATATTCTGTCTTAGTCCTGCTGACCTTCATTCCTCTTCTCTCTAGACCATATCTCCACCTCTCCAGGGTCTCCTCCACCTGTTCCCTACTCTCACTACAGATCACAATGTCATCTGCGAACATCATAGTCCATGGGGACTCCTGTCTAATCTCATCTGTCAACCTGTCCATCACCACTGCAAATAAGAAAGGGCTCAGAGTTGATCCTTGATGTAATCCCACCTCCACCTTAAACACATCTGTCACTCCCACCGCAGACCTCACCGCTGTCACACTACCCTCGTACATATTCTGTACCACTCTTACATACTTCTCTGACACTCCCAACTTCCTCATACAATACCACAACTCCTCTCTAGGCACCCTGTCATATGCTTTCTCTAAATCCACAAAGACACAATGCAACTCCTTCTGACCTTCTCTGTACTTCTCCATCAATACTCTCAGAGCAAACATCGCATCTGTAGTGCTCTTTCCTGGCATGAAACCATACTGCTGATCACTAATCATCACCTCCCTTCTTAACTTAGCTTCCACTACTCTTTCCCATAACTTCATGCTGTGACTGATTAGTTTAATCCCTCTGTAGTTACTACAGCTCTGCACATCGCCCTTATTCTTACAAATCGGTACCAAAACACTTTTTCTCCATTCCTCAGGCATCCTCTCACTTTCCAAGATTTCATTAAACAATCTAGTTAAAAACTCCACTGCCATTTCACCTAAATACCTCCATGCTTCCACATGTATGTCATCTGGACAAACAGCCTTTCCGTTCTTCATCCTCTTCATAGCTATCCTTACTTCCTCCTTGCTAATCCACTGCACTTCATGATTCACTATCCGCACATCATCCAACCTTCCCTCCCTCTCATTCTCTTCATTCATCAACCCCTCAAAGTACTCTTTCCATCTCCTCAACACACTCTCTTCGCTTGTGAGTACGTTTCCCTCATTATCCCTTATCACTCTGACCTGCTGCACATCTTCACTAGCTCGGTCCCTCTGTCTAGCCAATCGGTACAGGTCCTTTTCTCCCTCCTTAGTGTTCAACCTTTTATACAACTCTTCATATGCCTTATCCTTAGCCTTCGCCACCTCTTTCTCTTTGCCATGCACCTCATCTCCTTATACTCTTGTCTACTTTCTTCATCTCTCTGACAATCCCACTTCTTCTTGGCCAACCTCTTTCTCTGTATACTCTCCTGTACTTCTTCATTCCACCACCAGGTCTCCTTGTCCTCCTTCCTCTTTCCAGATGTCACACCAAGCACCCTTCTAGCCATCTCTCTTACTAGCTCTGCTGCAGTTACCCAGCTATTCGGTAACTCTTCACTGCCACCCAGTGCCTGTCTTAACTCTTCCCTGAACATCACCTCACAATTACCCTTTTTCAATTTCCACCATTTGATCCTTGGTGCTGCCCTCACACTCATCCTCCTCTTCTTGATCACCAATGTCATCCTACAAACCACCATACTATGCTGCCTAACTACACTTTCCCCTGCCACCACTTTACAGTCTCCAATCTCCTTCAGACTGGCCCTTCTACAGAAGATATAATCCACCTGTGTGCATCTTCCTCCACTCTTGTATGTCACCCTGTGCTCCTCCCTTTTGTTAAAATACATATTCATCACAGCCATGTCCATCCTTTTCGCAACATCCACTACCATCTGACCTTCTGCATTCCTTTGCTTAACACCATACCTACCCATCACTTCCTCATCCCCTCTGTTCCCTTCACCAACATGCCCATTGAAATCTGCTCCAATCACCAGTCTCTCACCCTTGGGTACAGTCATCACCACTTCATCCAACTCACTCCAAAATTTTTCTTTCTCATCCATCGCACACCCAACTTGTGGAGCATATGCACTAACAACATTCATCATTACACCATCAATTTCCAGCTTCATAAACATCACTCTATCCAACACTCTTTTCACCTCCAAAACACTCTTAGCATACTCTTCCTTCAGGATAATGCCTACACCATTTCTCCTCCCATCCACACCATGATAAAACAATTTGAAACTGCCTCCGATACACCTAGCCTTACTCCACTTCCATCTGGTCTCTTGCACACACAATATACCAACCGTCCTTCGGTTCATCATATCAGCTAGCTCCCTCCCTATACCAGTCATACTGCCAACATTCAAAGTTCCGACCCTCACTATCACAGTCCTAGCCCTTACCTGCCTTTGGGCATGCCTTCCGCCTCTTCTCCTCCTTCGGCCAACAGTAGCCCAATTTCCGCCAGCACCCTGTTGGCCAACAGTACTGGTGGTGGTCGTGCTTGAGACCGTCAGCTATTATAATGCCTAGAAGTTTACTGTGAGTTACAGTTTTAATGAGTATTTGTTGACTTTATGGTAAAAGACTGCTTTTGATTTTGGTAACTTTTTGAGGTAAAAAGCATTAGCTTAGTTTTCTTGGTGTTTAGTAGAAGGTTTCTTTCTTTGTGCCAGGTTTCTACAGGGGCGAAAGATTTTTTGGTAATGTCTTGCAGCTTATTTATTGTTGAGACCACACACATTAATGTTAAGTCATCTGCATACTGAACTAAACTAAACTGAACTAAATTTTTGTGAAGAACCTCTGTGGACATGCCAATTATTGTATGTTCATAGGTTCATAGATTCATAGGTGTGCTCTAGGCTAATGGGCCTGGAGCCTTTACAAGCCTAGCTCATAGGATTACCCTGGCATCATGCCACCTGACCTTAGTTCCTAGTGCCTTTGTTGAGTAGAGTCACTGGATTGATTCCTTGAGGTGAGTTTTCTATTTCTCATCCACTCATCAAGATTTCTCTTGAAGAGGGCCAGTGAGGTGCTCTGCTTGACATGCATGGGAAGTCTATGTCATAGCATGGGCAGTCTCTGGGTAATGAACCTGCCCCTCCAGCATGTTCTGTTGATTGTGGTAATGAGGTTGAGGTCTCTGGAGTGTGTGGTGTGGAGGGATTGTGATTTCTTTAGCTGTAGCATTTCTAACAGAGCTGGTTCAGACATGGCTTTGTAAGTCAAGCAGAGATCACCTCTAAGTAGACAATATGAGACAGAGAATAGTTGCAGTTTTTTGGGTTTGTCCATATAGGATAAATGTTTAGGGCCTAGGATCCTCTTTGTGAGGTATGTTTGCAGCTTCTCTATTAAATGGCTTAGCTGTGTCAAGGAAGGCAGTATGCACCATTTTACTCTTATGCATTGCCTTAAGGAATAAATGACAATAAACCATAGTGACACAACCTCATTTGCAAACATTATATATTTCAGACCATGCCACACAACTGTAGCTGCAAACATTATACATCACTTTTAACATATGCAGTCATTATTAGTCAACCATTACATAGCTCATTCACATCCTGCCTTCTTTTAAACCTCATTCCTTCTCTGTATGTACATAATGATTGGCAGTGGAGTTTTACAGTATTGAGTTGCCAGCCCAGCACCCAATCTTCCACAGAAGGCACACACATGCACATACTCACACCTAGGGCCAATTTAGAATGTCCAATCCACCTGACACATGTATTTGGAATGTGAGAGGAAACTGAAGCACCAGGAGGAAACCCACATGACCACAGGGAGGACGTGCAGACTCCACACAGAAGACACCTCAGCCAAGAATCAAACTGGAGATCCTCTTGCTGTGAGGTGAAAATGCTAACCATTGCACCACCGTGGCTGCCAGTACATAATTCTTTAGTATGGGACAGAATAGATTATGGTATGAAAATATCAAACTAGTGGCAGCCTTTTAACAGAAAGAGATATGAACTTATTGAATGCTGTAGATATATGCAGAACTAGAGAGTGTAGAAAATGTGGTCAAGCCAAACATTCTTTTGAGGTATGCAAGTCTAGAAATGACAAGAAAAAAAAACTGTTTTACAAGTGGCTAAAGCAAACAAAGCTAATGGCTGTGCAAATTCTAATGTGTGCAACACCAAAACTGACCTACATAAGGCTGAATATAACTTATAAATACAACTGATTGATGTGCTGAAACTGTGTGCATTCCTTTTTCAGTGTCCTTAGAAAGTCAACAGTTGAACCAATGCAAAAGTCACTGGACTGGAAAAGTACACATAATTGGTTAACACATTTACAGCTGATACCTGAGCCTGGCAGTACATTATTATGGGTAAGAAGTTTCCTGAGTCCATGACATCATTACTGACATTAGTCTGATCATAACACTAAGCTACTCGATGAAATTAGTTAGTGTTTGAATCAAACAAATAATGCCACTTACTCAGCAATTTAACATATTAAGAAGCTACGTGTTTGATGCAATGGGCACAAGTCAGATCGTTTGTAACATGAAGATGCAGGAGCACTAGAGGGTGCAGTTCAGCCAGAGACAATGATTTGTATTGCTGTGCATCAATGATTCAAATCTTCACAGCAGCAATGATTTAAACAGGCATCTCCACTAGATCCAATGGGGTTTATGTCAAACCATTGAATGTTTCCTTCTTCAAACTACTATTCATCGAGACCATAGGGGCAAACATTTAATACAGTGAAGGCTGTCACTGAGGTTCACATCGTTGAATTGCCATAGTTGCCCAACATCACAGGTGTTACAAAAACTCAGTGATTAACTAAAGTAACAAAAAAAACACTCTCTACACTCAAAATGCTATACATGCAACATTATTTAACTGTATAATAGTACTCTTTAAATATAAATAGTAAGTGAACTAGAATTCATCGTTAACTACGCTGAACATGAAAGTAAAATAGCACCTTACAAGTGAAATACTATATATCCCATCGCACTGTCATACTTAGCAGTTTAATTTGAAGTTATACTTAGATATAACACTCTCTATAAATAGATTATATTTTTACAGTTACAGTACATACAGCTATAAATAAATACTTGGTAAAGATTAACATATACGTCATTAGTTTCTCAACTATTTGTAAGTATGTCTTGACATAATAACACAGAACATATCATTCTGCTAAAAGGTGGCCAATTAATGTAATTTGATGAGTAAATTTTCATTAAAACAAGTGTTCACTTTATTAAACATTTGCTTCTCTGGTCTCACTGAATAGTAGTTCGCAGAAGGAAACATTTGATGGTTTGACATAGACCCTCTCTAAAGAGGTCTTAATTCTCCTTCGCTCATATCTTATCAGACCCATTACTGAATGTAACACGTTTGGGCCTGTATTTATCTAAACACATCACACAACTTGATGGACCTCAGAAATTCATAACTAAAAAAATCAATGGTCTCAAAAATGTTTGTTCTACTTCAGCCAGGAAAAATACCGAATGTCCAACCTAACTGGCAAGCTGTTAGTTAAAACAGAAATATTTCTTTGACAGGACATCCTTTCCCCTCAGAAATGTATATGAATTTTAGTTTTCATGCTGTGACAAATTCATGTACATTCTTACCTGACAGTAATTTCACCTGAAAAATTATGAGAAATCGTATAACACTCTCTTCCCAGTGAAAACCACATATAATGCAGAATTTTAGAATGTGGTGCTGTATATATCAGTCTATGTGGTATCTATTTGCTTGTGTAACAAAATTAAATGTACATATTTGTTGAGAAATAACTCTATATGTATCTTCTGTAAGAATGCTTTGATATTAAATGCCTTCACTACATTTACAAAGAAAAAAATACAGACATTAGTATCAGTCCTTTGCACCTGTAGTCACAGTCAAATATGCCTATCCTGATAGGCTATACCTACTTTGACTGAGAAAATGTAACATAAAATGTCCATAAACAAAAGTTTATTCATTTATCTTTTGTTGACTGAGTTGGTATTTATCATACTGGGATCATTTCGTCAGGGCATGAGGAACTTTTCAAATTATTTTTTATAAGGTGTCATGAGATCTTTTGCATCCACTTGAGCTACCACCAAATCAAGCAGATGGAGGGATCAGTTTAACATCTCATCCAAAAAGCTGTTATGGTATTTTATTCACACATGTCCAACCACTCCTTGCCCTCCCACACACACACTTTGCTTCTCAGAAGCCACTTTGATGGACAGTTGCTTTTATACACATACCACATGCTTCCATTACAAAAAGATAACCACTTCAGCAGATATCTGTTGCCTGACTGTGATGGAAGTGAAAAACATAATGGCTCGAATGACGTATTGCAACCTGATGCACACAAATAGATTGCCTTTCTCTGCTCCTCCCATCTGACATACCTTATCAATAACCACTCAATAGTGTTCATATAAATTACCCATGCTTTCACACACAGTGTGTCTTGTCTCAAAGAATGTCCACTTTCTGTGTACTACTGATAGCTTCTCCTTCATGATCAAATCACACCAACCATGGGTAAATTCTGGGATGCTCACACACAGTCATGGGTTATTGCTAAATTAATTTATACTTAATGTTCTGTTATTGAAATAACATAATTTGGTATTAGGTACAGTTATATTTATTTAGAAATTTCTCAGAACTGAATGTGTATCAAATCTTTTCATTTTAGAACTGTGTGGAACACAGAATTTTTAAGACTCAAAATGAAGACTACTCTTCATAATGAGGTACAGCTGAGATGCATGCTTTGCTGTATTGTTTCTTATAACTATAGTTTACAATTCATTCTCTAGCATCTGGCAAAGTAGTTTATCTCAAAAATAAACAGACAGCAACTTTTATCCTCAGATTTAAGGCTTATTATCATAGAATTATTTCAGTTTTTTTATTCATCTGCTAACTAAATGACACATTGAGAGCTAGTATTCTTTAATATAGTTTACCATTTTGATTTACAGCTGTCAAATTCTATTTTGGTATAGTGATGTTTTGCAGAACAATACAATCAAAAGAAAGTTGACTCTAGTAAGTGGCTTAGATTCTGGTTCCATTCTAAGGGCGTACAATAGGGGAGGAAGTGGTAGGCAGTCCAAACTGTTTTGTCGGGGATGGCCTGTTCCTCTGTCCCCAATTTTTTTAGGTAATGGCAGTCTTCTAAAGCTTCCGACATAACTAAACAGAATCAGGAAAACATTAAGGTACTGCTGCTTAATGCTAGGAGCCTTAACAATAAAACTCCACACCCTACAAGCATGACATACCCTGGAAAATGTAGATATCTTTATCAAGTGATAAAGATCAATCATTGCGATTTTTTTTAGGGTAATCTAAATATGTTTGATTATGATCAAATCAGTAGTAATATGTTTGGGAGTGTCACTTGGTTTTACTACTTTCTAGTTTCTTACCTATGTAATCCTTAATGTTTTTGTAACTGGAGCTTGTCTCCTTGGGTCTCCACTGAAAACAGGCCTCTGGCTCAGCTGGACCAACCTGGTTAACATACATACATACATACATACATACATACATACATACATACATACATACATTAATACTGAGACCTGGTTTAAGATCAGTGAAAGCACTCCATCAGTGGAGGGCTTCAATGCCTATCACTCGTATAGGCCCACCACAATAGAAGTAGACACTAAAGGTGAAGGCGTCTCTACATTCCTAAAGAAGTCTCATCTCCAGACTCATTCGACAATGTAACAACCTAGAACTCCTCCATGTGTAGCTTACCATAAACAAAAACACTTATCAGATCATAGCTAACAACAGGACCCCACCCCATGTCCCTCATGACCTATACCTCCTACCTAAACAGTATGGAGCCCCTATGTATTAAGTCGTTTGACTTAGTAGACTTCAGCTATCTCACCATCAACTGGGAGACTTATACATCCTCAAATAGGTATACCCAGAGATTTCCAGACTTCAAAAATACAAGCTCCCTGGACCAGTTAGTCCACACCATAACCAGGGGAGATAACATCCTGGTATTGGCCTTTACCAATGTGGGACAGCTTTGCTCCTCACTTATTGTAACCTCCTCACTGGTCAAACTGGACCACAAGTTCATAGGTTCATAGGTTCATACTCGGCTATCTGCCCTAGGGCATTTATAAGCCTAGCCAGAGTGTGTTTGGCTTTCGCCACCCATTTTAAATTAATTTTGCTATGCCCTTTTTTGAGGTTATTATACTGTGCCTCTGTCTAACAGTGACAATGAAGTGATACCCGGGGTAAACCTACGATCCCCCATCCACTCATCAAGATTCCTCTTGAAGAGAGTCAATGAGGGACTCTGCCTAACCTGGACTGGGATTTTATTCCAGAGTGAAGGGAGCCTCTGGGTTATAGGTTCATAGGTTCATAGGTTCATAGGTTTATACTAGGCTATCTGCCCTAAGGCATTTATACGCCTAGCCCAAAGTTTTGTGGCTTACGCCACCCCTTATGTTAAAAAATACTGTGCCCATTAGTTTGTTGTGCCTCTGTCCAACAGTGACACAGAGATGATTCCCGGGGTAAACCTATGATCTCCCATCCACCGGTCAAGATTTCTCTTGAACAGAGCCAGCGCGGTGCTCTGCCTCACATGGACCGGGATTTTATTCCACAGCATAGGGAGTCTCTGGGTGACAAATCTATCCCTCCAGCATGTCCTATTTATATCTGTGCTAAGGTTTATGTCACTTGCTCTAGTGGATCTGGTAGATTTGGTTTATGTCACTTGCTCTAGTGGATCTGGTAGATTTGGATTTTTTGAGGTGGAGTATGTCCATTAATTCCGGGTTGGACATGGCCTTGTATGTCAGGCACAGGTCACCTCTGAGCAGGCGGTATGCGACTGAATAGAGCTGGAGTTTCTTCAGTCTGGCAGCATATGACAGATTTTGGAGTCCCTTTATCCTTTTGGTGAGGAACTTTTGGGGTCTCTCCAATTGTTGCAGGTGTCGGGTGAGATACATCCCAAATGGGGCATTGTACTCGATCATTGGTCTGATAAGTGAAGAGTACAGGGGAACAATGACCTCACTTGATCTGGATGTGAATCCCTTCATGATTAGGTGGGCAATGTAGAAGGTCTTTCTAACCACTTTAGCAATGTGAGTGTCAAAAGAAATGAATCTGTCCCTCCAGCATGTCCTATTTATTTCAGTGCTGAGGTTCAAGTCTCTCGAGCGCATAGCTCGATGGGATTTAGATTTTCTGAGGTGCAGCATGTCCATTAATTCCGGGTTGGACATGGCTTTATACGTCAGGCACAGATCGCCTCTGAGCAGGCGGTATGCCACTGAGTAGAGCTGGAGTTTCTTTAACCGGGCAGCATATGGCATCTGTTTGAGCCCTTTGATCCTCTTGGTGTGGTACTTTTGGGGTCTTTCCAGTTGCTGCAGGTGTCTGGTAAGGTACATCCCAAAAGGGGCATTGTACTCAATTATGGGCCTGATGAGGGATGAGTAAAGAGGCACGATGACCTCCCCTGATCTAGATGTGAATCCCTTCATGATTAGGTGGGCTATATAAAATGTTTTTCTAACCACTTTGGCCATGTGGTTGTCAAATGAGAGATTGCTATCAACTTGGGTCTCCAGGTCCCTAATTACTTCTTCCGTACTTAATGGATTACCACTTATGTGGTAATTTGTGGGCACTTTGTTTTTGCCATAGGGGATGACTATACACTTTTTAGCGTTTAGCTTAAGGCCATGGCTCTGGCACCAGTTGTCTGTTTCTATGAGGCCCTTTTGGAGGATGCTTGTGTCAGCTGGAGAGTCAATTATGGCGCCCAGTTTGCAGTCATCTGTGAACTTGGTCAACCACAGTCCTTCCGTGTTGGCCTGTACCTCTGAGAAATATATACCGAACAAGAGAGGTCCCAGAACTGAGCCTTGTGGGACGCCACTTTTAACTGGTTTGGAGTCTGACATGGCTCCAGCAATTCTAACCATGTGGATTCTGTCCTTGAGCCAGTTTGCAACCCATCTAGTGACATAGGGTTTTATATTTAAGCTGGTGAGCTTATCTATAATGCCTGAGTGGGGTATTGTATCAAAGGCTTTTGCGAGGTCCGGGTAGGCTGTGTGGACCACCTTCCCCTCGTCAATGGCCTTGGTGACTGTTTCAAAGAAATTGACCAGGTTTAAGAGGCAGGATCTGCCCTTAACAAAGCTGAACTGGGTAGGATCCAGTGTCTGTAGGTCCCCAATATCTTTATTTATAAGGTCCATGATGATCCTTTCCATAGCTTTGCAGACCAAGCTAGTCAGGCTTATGGGGCGATAGTTTCCAGGATCTGTTGAGGCACCACCTTTGTGGGGAGGGACCACCATTGCTGTACCCCACTCTTTGGGTACATATCCTGTAGTAAGGCTGAGATTGAACAGTAGTTTTATGTTTGGGTTTAGCTCTTCTTGGAGTTCATATAGGATGCAGCCCGGGACACTGTCTGGTCCCATTGATGCTGTGTTTTTTGCTTTGGAGAGGGCGGCTCTTACCTGAGCATCTGAGATGTCAGGGGGGAAGCACTCTGCTGGGATAGATATTTGCCCTTTTGGTGGGGAGGGTGGGGAGAAGTTTGCACTGAACCTGTCAGCTAGGATGTTGGCAATGTCTGTGGGTTCGGTGTATTTTTTGTCATTTTGGACTAATTTTGAGCATATCTGGGAATTCCCTCCCAGGTTCCTAACATAACTAAAGAAAGCCTTGTGATTATCCTTAGTGTCCCGTGCAATTTTTCTCTCGAAGCTGGCCTTAGATGATTTTATGAGTGCCCATAGTTTTTTGCTAATACTGATCAGAGATGCCTTCCCTTTTTGGGATTTTGCTCTATCATGTAGTAGCTTTCTCCTTCTATTGTATAGTTTGTTTATGGCTGGGGTCCACCAGACAGGACGTCTGCCTTTGGAGGATTGGGTCTTGGTTTTATTTGGGATTGCATGATCCATGCATTCCTGAAGGTGTTCATAGAATGTGTTTATAAAGGATTCTGCGGTCTGGGCCATATTTTCCACAGGCCCGGGGGCTTTGAAGGATTCCACCTCAGTTTTGAGGAGGGTGAATTTTGCTTTAGAGAAGTTTTTCACTGTGGTTTTCTGGGCAGGGGGTGGGGTCAGGATGTGAATATCCAGTGAGATTAGTTTATGGTCTGATCTTACCAGTGAGGGATACACTTCTGGTCTGGGGCATAGAGTCCCCATGTTGGTGATGATCAGGTCCAGTATGTTTTCCCCTCTTGTGGGAGTGGTAACAAGTTGTTCCATAGCATTTGAGTTTATAAATTCTAGGAACCTTTGGGCTAGGGTGTTGGAGCTAGAGTAATGCTCCCAGTCTATGTTTGGATAGTTGAAGTCGCCCAATATAATGGTGTTTGGAGAGACCTTCATATTTTCCAGTGTTCTCAGGAAGGCCGAGTGGAGTTCCTGGGTTTGGGAGGGTGGTCTGTAGCAGGCTATAAACTGGAAGGCAGTTTTACCCACTGTTAGTTGCACATGGATAGTCTCTGATGCTTTGTGCTTTGCCACCAACCTGGAGGTGTGGGTATCTTTGACGAATATTGATACTCCCCCTCCTTTTGTGGTTCGGTCCAAGTTTTGGGGCCAAAAAGCATGGTATGAGGTATAACCTGGTAGTGCTGGGGTGCTCTCGGGAGCCTTGAACCAAGTTTCTTTTACTTCACAGATATCGATGTTCTCCATGCTAAGGAGAGTTCTGAGTGCATGCATCTTGAGGTTTAGACTTCTGGTGTTGAGTAGCATTACTCTTAGTTTCTTATCCCTTGTGATACCTATGGAGGTGGGTTTGTCTTTTGAGCCTTGCCTAAAAAAGGCACTATGGGGGTAGCAAGAGCATTTGCCAATATCCGAAAGCCCAGGGGTGATAGGTGCAAGCCGTCCTGAGCGAAGCATCATGGCTTGTCGAGCATGTCATCCCAGGCTGACAGGCATTGGATCCCCTTTGAATGACACCAATGCTTAAGCCACATTCACCTTAAGACTGAAGCCAGAAGCGTTCTCCAACACCTCAATATTCAGAGAATATGCAAAGGCTAATCTATTAAAACTGAGTGATAACCTGACTAGTAACCTGACTAACTTGACTAGTAACCTGACTAAATCCAAACTCCCCTTCCCTTTGATGGTTCCACTGTTTATGCAGAAGCCTTTATTGCCAAGTTCTATCCGCATGTAAATAGCCTCCTAGATGCACCTGTCCCATTCAATACAAAATTTAAAAATAACCCCATATGGTGGAACCCTAATTTGAACAGACTCGATAACAAAAGAAAATGCTCATTCCATGCAAAAATAAATCTAGCTCTCAGAAAGCAAAAAGCACTCTTGTTAAACTAAACAAGGAACTTCAAATCCTGATTAAATCAACCAAAGCCGGATATTAGGTAAAAACAGCCGTCCAGGTGAAAGAAAACCACAAAGCCTTCTTTAACTATGTTAGAACTCTCAGAAACAATGCCCGGCACTGAGCAGAGCTAATAGTAAATAATATCACATATGCAGACCCAGAAGACATAGACAATCACCTCGTGGACACATTCAGCTCCAACTTTATCTGCCTCTCCTCTCCAATATTTTCGGATCAAATGCTAATATCTATGTCCATCCCTCTTTAAATCTCCCAAGGACAAGATCTCAAGACACCATCTAAAGCCAAGTACCCTGTGTCTATGTGGCCAGATACCATACCACACTACTCTGAGGCTATTCAACATTAGCCTTTAAACAGGCTTTCCGCCAGATGAATGGAGAACAGCAACTGCCATTCCCTTGCACAAAGGTGGAGCTACAGTAGACCAAGGTGATTATAGAACCCGTATGCCTGACCAGGCTCATTTGCAAGGTTATGGAAAGGATAATTATGAAACTAATAAACTGGGATATAAGTGACCTACAGACTCAAGACCCAACCCAATTTGGATTCATCATGGGCAGGCCTTGTTTACTTAACCTGTCTGATGTCTTCAAGAAGTCACTAAGGCAATGGGAGCCATTATTAACTCCCCAAGTGATGTAGACATCCTAAAGAAAGGTCACACTGCAACCAATGACTGGTGTCAAAACCATGGCCTTGCTCTGGAATAGACTTCCCATGCATGTCAAGCAGAGCACCTCACTGGCCCTCTTCAAGAGAAATCTTGATGAATGGATGAGAAATAGAAAGTTCACCCCAAGGATCACTCCAGTGGCTCTGCTTGATAGAGGCACTGGGAACTAATGTTGGGTGGCATGATACCAGGGCACTCCTATGGGCTAGGCTTGTAAAGGCTCCAGGGCCATTAGCCTAGTACACATCTATGAACCTATGAAGCTATGGATGATGGCAAATCAGTACACACTGCCTATCTGGATTTTGCAAAGGTGTTCAATAACATCTCACACTCAGGCATCATGGATAAACACTCCCAATAAAATGTTAACCTCTATGTAACTTGCAGGACAGTAAATTGGCTCAAAAATAAAACACATGAAGAAAAGGCAGGTGTCTCTACCTCCTCCAAAAGACCTGTCACTTGTGGAGGGTCCCAGAGCTCAGTCCTTGTGCCACTTTGGCATTTACTTCTCAGAGTTCAAAGCTAATGCCAAGAGATTGTGTCTGACCAAGCTTGTAGACTACTGCAAACTTTGGTGCCATCACAAATTTCCCAGAGGACACCATAATCCTACAAAAGGGCTTGCCCCAGACAAATAATTTGCGCCAAAGCCATGAACTGAAAGTAAATGCCAAGAAATGTACAGTTGTATCCTTTGGTTAGCATGATTCGCTTTGCAACTATTACATTGATAATATCCCTCTGAAAACTGATTCTGCAGTAAGAGATTGGTGAATCTATGTTTATAATGAACTGCCCTTTAATCTCCACATATCCACTATTGTAAGAAAGTCTTTTTTCACCACACAGCTTATAGTGAAGGCTATGGCACTCTGATCTCCGGACATTACTGTTTCTCTGTACTCATCACTCATTAAGCCAATTATTGAGTATAATACCACTTTTGGTGTGTTCCTGTACAAATATTTGTCACAGCTCAAATGACTACAACACTTCCTCTCTAAAAAATCAAGGCCTTAAATAAAAAAAGCTATGCTGACCATCTCAAAGCTTTGTCTTTCTTTTCCGTATCAGACTTCTCGGCTGCAGTGCCTTCTGTGTGTAGTCTGCATGTCCTCCCCACGGTCTAGTGGCTTCGAAAGACATGCATAGAATGGGCGTGCCTTCACTGAAGGTTGGACGTCGAGCTGGCACCTTGGCACCCGTAAAAAATCTACTACCAATCATTAGCGGACCAGAGTTCCGCTGTGGTGACCCCTAACCGGGAAAAGCCGAAAGACGAACAACATCAGACTGCCTATTGAGAGATGACATCTGCTTCATGTACAGAGCCTCAACAGACCCTGTTCTATCAGACCTTTACTCATTTGGAAGTGCAATAGTATCGTAAAATACCAACTCAAGGGACCTCAGTCTCTTTTGTAAGATTAACAGAACATACTGAATGGATAGGTATGTATCACAGAGAATACCACTTCTATTGAACTGGCTTCACCTCCACATAAACCAAATTATTTCTGCTACTCTATTAAAATTTAACTTGGAGCTATGGATGGGTAACTGCAAAATCACTCATGGTTTAGCACCAATGGTTCTCATGGGTAAGGGAGACATGTAAGCACCCAGCATATACTTGTGAGGCGTGGCTGGAGATTCATTTTGCAAAATATAAGGGCTAATAATTACCAATAAATGCAGTGTAAGGATTGTTAAGATCTCACAACTTAATAGCCCAGTAAGCACCTATGAACCTACGTGATTGATATTAGCCGATTTATATTTAATAGCTGAATTACAGTTAACACTTGAATGTGGGACATTATAACAAGGCACATCGTTCAAACCTCTCAGTCTTGTGCATTTATTTCTGTGATCTTAGAAAAGGTAGAAAAGCACTACATTCATGTCCTGTTCCTCTGGTATGTGAAAGGGAAACTAGCGAATTTGTTGTCTGTGTGAGTCTGTCTGCTACTGAAATATCTGTGAAATTCCTTCATCACAAAAGGATAACTGACACAGCTCTTGCTTTGTCCCTGACAAAGGAATGTTAAGTTAAATGAAGTGATAATTGTCCTTAATTTTCTTTCAGTTTGTATGCTGCAGGCATGAGATTAGCAACTTAACTAAGGATAAAACTAACGTTTATGACAACATAATATTATATTGTTTTCACACAGAAAGGTGTATACCCCTGTGGTAACTGTAATATTTATACATTTATAATTCAAACTTGAAAATGATTCGCTTGGGTATATTCACCTACAGCACAGAGGGTATGCTGTTTGGTCTGACATAGCTCTGTATTCTTTTTTATATAAAGGAAATTTATCAGACAGTCTCCTAAACTTTTACAACTCAAACCAACAATTATGCTCCAGTAATAAAGTTCTGATCAATATAACCCCATGCAAAAATAACTCTGGCAATTCTCTCTTCCCTAATGAAGTCATAAAAACATGGAACATCCTGCCCCTTGACTTAAAACCACACTTCTACATATAAAAATCTCCTTAAATCATACCTTAACAGTAACCACTTTTGTAATTGCAATCCACCCCCCTGAAACTTCACCTACTGTTACACAGCAGAGTGCTGCCCCCCTGACATCTCAGATGCTCAGGTAAGAGACGCCCTCTCCAAACTAAAAAACACAGCATCAATGGGACCAGACGGTGTCCCGGGCTGTGTCCTACATGAATTCCAAGAAGAGCTAAACCCAAACATAAAACTACTGTTCAATCTCAGCCTTACTACAGGATATGTACCCAAAGAGTGGCGTACAGCAACAGTGGTCCCTCTCCACAAAGGTGGTGCCTCAACGGATCCTGGAAACTATCACCCCATAAGCCTGACTAGCTTGGTCTGCAAAGCTATGGAAAGGATCATCATGGACCTCATAAATAAAGATATTGGGGACCTACAGACACTAGATCCTACCCAGTTCGGCTTTGTTAAGGGCAGATCCTGCCTCTTAAACCTGGTCAATTTCTTTGAAACAGTCACCAAGGCCATTGACGAGGGGAAGGTGGTCCACACAGCCTACCTGGACCTCGCAAAAGTCTTCAATACAATACCCCACTCGGGCATTATAGATAAGCTCACCAGCTTAAATATAAACCCCTATGTCACTAGATGGGTTGCAAACTGGCTCAAGGACAGAACCCACATGTTTAGAATTGCTGGAGCCATGTCAGACTCCAAACTAGTTACAAGTGGCATCCCACAAGGCTCAGTCCTGAGACCTGTCTTGTTCGGTATATATTTCTCGGAGGTACAGGCCAACACAGAAGGACTGTGGCTGACCAAGTTCGCAGATGACTGCAAACTGGGCACCATAATCGACTCTCCAGCTGACACAAGCATCCTCCAAAAGGGCCTCATAGAAACAGACAACTGGTGCCAGAGCCATGGCCTCAAGCTAAACGCAAAAAAGTGTATAGTCTTCCCCTTTGGCAAAAACAAAGTGCCCACAAATTACCACATAGGTGGTAATCCATTAAGTACAGAAGAAGTAATTAGGGACCTGGGGACCCAAGTTGATAGCAATCTCTCATTTGACAACCACGTGGCCAAGCCCCTTTTGGGATGTACCTTACTAGACACCTGCAGCAACTGGAAAGACCCCAAAAGTACCCCACCAAGAGGATCAAAGGGCTCAAACAGATGCCATATGCTGCCCGGTTAAAGAAACTCCAGCTCTACTCAGTGGCATACCACCTGCTCAGAGGTGATCTGTGCCTGACATATAAAGCCATGTCCAACCCGGAATTAATGGACATGCTGCACCTCAGAAAATCCAAATCCCATCGAGCTACGCACTCGAGAGACTTGAACCTCAGCACTGAAATAAATAGGACATGCTGGAGGGACAGATTCATAACCCAGAGGCTCCCTTCACGCTGGAATAAAATCCCAGTCCAGGTTAGGCAGAGTACTTCATTGACTCTCTTCAAGAAGAATCTTGATGAGTGGATGGGAGATTGTAGGTTTACCCTGGGTATCACTTCTGTGTCACTGTTAGACAGAGGCACAGTATACTAACCTCGAAAAAGGGCATAGCAAAATTAATTTAAAATGGGTGGCGAAAGCCAAACACACTCTGGCTAGGCTTATAAATGCCCTAGGGTAGATAGCCTAGTATGAACCTATGAACCTATGAACCTATGAACATAATCTTTAATCAGTTCCTGCTGTTACTGCCTCATGCTTCTGCTGTTCAAATACATCATTGCCTACCAAAGTCTACTGTACTTACTGTATGCATTGCTACTACTTATAACTCGTGTGGCATCAATGAAAGCTACTACTTACTAAATAACTCAAGTGCGGTGTCACTGAAAGCTACTACTTACTAAATAACTCAAGTGCGGTGTCACTGAAAGCTACTACTTACTAAATAACTCAAGTGCTGTGTCACTGAAAGCTACTACTTACTAAATAACTCAAGTGTGGTGTCACTGAAAGCTACTACTTACTAAATAACTCAAGTGCGGTGTCACTGAAAGCTACTACTTACTAAATAACTCAAGTGCGGTGTCACTGAAAGCTACTACTTACTAAATAACTCAAGCGGTGTCACTGAAAGCTACTACTTACTAAATAACTCAAGTGCGGTGTCACTGAAAGCTACTACTTACTAAATAACTCAAGTGCGGTGTCACTGAAAGCTACTACTTACTAAATAACTCAAGTGCGGTGTCACTGAAAGCTACTACTTACTAAATAACTCAAGTGCGGTGTCACTGAAAGCTACTACTTACTAAATAACTCAAGTGCGGTGTCACTGAAAGCTACTACTTACTAAATAACTCAAGTTCAGTGTCACTGAAAGCTACTACTTACTAAATAACTCATGTGCGGTGTCAATGAAAGCACGGTTAGAATCCAGAGAGGAAGTCTGATAACACTTGCAGAGAAAAACAATCTTCAGGACAGCCACCAAAAATGGATTATTGATCAAAATGAGTTAAATGATATCAAAGATTGCTTGCTGTATGTGTGTTAGCAACTGTCTGAAGGAGGTAGCATAGCTGTTTGATACAAGGTCTTAAAGATGTTTAAGAAAGTGTAGGAAAGACAGCACCAAGCTGTTATATATTAAACACAACAGGCCTTCATCTGAAGTTGATTTTTTTCTTTTTAGCTCCTTATCTATGATTATGGAAAAGCACCAACAGGGAGATTATCCACGCTTCTTGGGGTTGAAAATGTCAGCAATATAAGACATCCTTGGGGGATGATTTGTATTGCTGGAATCTCACATATTCTATTTCTTGGGTAGGTAAACTGGAGCTGGAGGTGTTCATATATTTGTGGGTTTTTTTCTTTCACAGCAGCCACCACCCACTACAACTAGAAAAGCAATCACAGGCACTCAGCACTCATTGACGAGGGTTTGTATGGGCACTCGGCACTCACTGATAGGGGTTAGTATGAGGTACTCGGCACTCATCGATGGGGGTTAGTATGAGGCACTTGGCACTCATTGATGGGGGTTAGTATGAGGCACTTGGCACTCATTGATAGGGGTTAGTATGAGGCACTCGGCACTCATTGATGGGGTTAGTATGAGGCACTCGGCACTCATTAATGGGGGTTAGTATGAGGTACTCGGCACTCATTGATGGGGGTTAGTATGAGGCACTTGGCACTCATTGATAGGGGTTAGTATGAGGCACTCGGCACTCATTGATGGGGGTTAGTATGAGGCACTCGGCACTCATTGATGGGGGTTAGTATGAGGTACTCGGCACTCATTGATGGGGGTTAGTATGAGGCACTCGGCACTCATTGATAGGGGTTAGTATGAGGCACTCGGCACTCATTGATGGGGGTTAGTATGAGGCACTCGGCACTCACTGATGGCAGTTAGTATGAGGCACTCGGCACTCACTGATGGGGGTTAGTATGAGGCACTCGGCACTCATTGATGGGGGTTAGTATGAGGCACTCGGCACTCGGCGCTCATTGATGGGGGTTAGTATGAGGCACTCGGCAATTATTGACGGGGGTTAGTATGAGGCACTCGGCACTCACTGATGGGGTTAGTATGAGGCACTTGGCACTCACTGATGGCAGTTAGTATGAGGCACTCGACACTCATTGATGGGGGTTAGTATGAGGCACTCGGCACTCATTGATAGGGGTTAGTATGAGGCACTCGGCACTCACTGATGGGGTTAGTATGAGGCACTTGGCACTCACTGATGGGGGTTAGTATTAATAAGTTTATGGGTAGTTACTACGCATGTAGTCCAGCAGATCACTGAGGAATCTAGCCTAATTCTTCAACTGCCTAGAGCACCGTCTGCAAGAGTGAGCAAATGATGTCTGAAAGAATCAAACCCTGGACTACAGGAAACAGCTCACTAACAACTCCTGTAACTACAAAAATAATATGACTAATAAATCATGTCACTGCATGACAAATAATATGACTAATAAATCATGTCACTGCATGGCAAATAATATGACTAATAAATCATGTCACTGCATGACAAAAATATTTAATAATTTAAAACTATGTTCCATGACTATAAGAAACTAAATACGACAGATGAAAAGCACAAAATACACTCGGCAAATCCTCACCTCAAAGTGTGGCCTCCCACTACACATTTAATGTTTAATGATCATTTAGTCCTGGAGTTGTATCTGCTTTAAAAAAATCGGTAGTGTAAGTATTTCCTTTTCAGTGTATTAGCCAAATCTCTACCCCTCGACTCCTTTATCACATGATCAACATCCCCAGAAACAAAGAAGATTTTTTTAATTTATATATTCATGTGAATATTTATAAATGGCATCAGTTTCATCTTTTAATTTTTATAGCATACGTATGTTCATAAATACATCATGAAAGTTTTCTAGTAGTTTTTCCCACATAAAAACTTGCACGTGCTAAACACATACCAATATAAACAAGCCCTTTGGAATCGTACATATAGTGCACTTTAGCTCCATAAATTATGTTTACAGTTAGTAAATTTAGGTCTGTACCCCTGCTGGTAAACTATGCACAATTTACCTGTACCATACTTGCAGGTGTCTTTGTCCTTCTTGCACTTAATACATTTTTGTATATCATTATTAACTTCTAACCAGGGAAGCCTGCAGGATTTTGTGCAGGGGGTGCAAACCCAGAGCCCCCTCCCCACACACACACAACCATTACAGTGTCCCATTACTTAGCTATTTCTCCTCAGTTGATATAAACACTGTTCAAAACTCTCAGTCTGGCATATATTTGGATTTAATTTACAACTTTTATTTCAAATTTTATACCACAGACACTGATAGACATCTGCTAAACCTAAACAAAATAATAGTCTTACAATGAAAACAGACTTAGCATTAAAACCTCTCTACCTTTGAAACTCTCATTCACTGAAACAGCAATGAAACCCACATTCAAAGAAAATGCATCTGGCCAGTGGCAGGTTAAAAGTTTACCTTTGGGCTGTTTTCAAAACAGAGGCCCCTTGCACACATTTTTAGAACCATGCAAAAGTTCTTTGATTCACCTTCCTGACTGTATTAATTATAATATATAATAACTGAATTATATCCATTGTATAATACAGCGCCACTTATTAGAGTGTGTTTTAAATTTATAGTTTTGAACATTTTTCCAGTAAGCAATGAAACAAAACATATGAATCAATAATGAGAAACTGCCCAATTCAGAACATTTCAGCCATAAAAAGCCACTCAAACTTCTATCATTACAATCCACCAATATCAATTAATATGCACAATCTCTGCAGAATAAAAGTCACCCGAATAATTCCACATTAAAGAGATCTGAAACTGATGATGAGGTTGTTGCCAGAAAACAACTTACATTACAAAATGGTAAGCTGGACACTGCAATAGGGAATGGGTGGCAAGATGAAAAAGAGGTTCATAGTTACTAGGTATCTCATCCAAAAGAGGACATACTCAGGAGTGCAGCACCACACCTCCGTAAAATACAAAACTACATGCTGTGGGAGTAGAACCTACAGCCCTCTACATTAGGGTGCAAGTATGCAACCTGCTGTGCTACTAACATAGGTTCATAGGTAGATACTAGGCTATCTGCCCTAGGGCATTTATAAGCCTAGCCAGAGTGTATTTGGCTTCCGCCTCCCTATTAGATTAGCCTACTGTGCCTCTGTAAAGTAGGTCACAGAAGGTACCCTTTTAAGATTAGTTTACTGTGCCTCTGTCTAGTAGGGACACAGAAGAGATCCCAGGGGTGAATTTGCGATTTCCCATCCACGCGTCCAGATTTCGCTTGAAGAGGGTCAGCGAGGGGCTATGTCTAACATGAATTGGGATTCTATTCCAGAGTGAGGGGAGCCTCTGGAAAATGAATCTGTCCCTCCAGCATGTCCTATTTATTTTTGTGCTGAGGTTTAGGTCCCTGGAGTGTGTAGCTCTAAGGGACTTGGATTTTTTGAGGTGGAGCATGTCCATTAATTCTGGGTTTGACATGGCTTTGTACATCAGGCATAGATTGCCTCTGAGTAGGCGGTAAGCAACTGAGTAGAGCTGGAGTTTCTTTAGTTGAGCTGCATAGGACATCTGTTTGTAGCCCATGATCCTTTTGGTGAGGTACGTTTGGGGTCTCTCCAGTTGCTGCAGGTGTCAGGTAAGGTACATCCCAAAAGGGGCATTGTATTCAATTATGGGCCTGATGAGTGACGAGTAGTGGGGCACAATGACCTCTCTTGATCTAGATGTGAACCCTTTCATGATAAGGCGGGCTATATAGAAGGTCTTTCTAACCACTTTGGCAACGTGATTATCAAAGGAGAGATTACTATCTACGTTGGTCCCCAAATCTATAATTACTTCTTCCATACTTAATGGATTACCACCTATGTGGTAATTTGTGGGCACCTTGTTTTTCCCAAAGGGGATGACTATGCACTTTTTAGCATTTAGCTTGAGGCCGTGGCTCTGGCACCAAGCATCCATCTCTGTGAGACCCTTTTGGAGGATGCTTGTGTCAGCTGGAGATTCGATTATGGCCCCCAGTTTGCAGTCATCTGCGAACTTTGTCAGCCATAATCCCCCTGTGTTAGCTTGAACCTCAGAGAAGTATATACCGAACAAGAGAGGTCCCAGAACTGAGCCCTGTGGGACGCCACTTGTAACTGGTTTGGATTCGGACATGGCACCTGCGATTCTGACCATGTGGGTTCTATCTCTGAGCCAGTTTGCAACCCATCTTCTGATATAGGGGTTGATATTTAAGCTGGTAAGCTTATTTATGATGCCCGAGTGGGGTATTGTGTCGAAGGCTTTTGTGAGGTCCAGGTAGGCTGTGTGGACTACCTTGCCTTCATCTATGGCTTTGGTAACTGTTTCAAAGAAATCAACTAGCTTTAAGAGGCAAGATCTGCCCTCAACAAAGCGGAATTGGGTAGGGTCCAGTGTCTGGAGGCTCCCAATGTCTTTGTTTATGAGTTCCATGATAATACGCTCCATAGCTTTATAGACCAGACTAGTCAGGCTTATGGGGGGATAGTTTCCATGGTCCATTGTGGCACCAGCTTTGTGGAGTGGGACCACTGTAGCTGTACGCCATTCTTTGGGTACATATCCTGTAGTAAGGCTAAGTTTAAACAGTGACTTAATGTGAGGGTTCAGTTCTTCTTGGAGCTCATGTAAGACACAGCCTGGGACACCGTCCGGTCCCATAGATGCTGTGTTTTTTGCTTTGGAGAGGGCAGCTTTCACCTGTGCATCTGTGATGTCAGGGAGATTACATTCAGTTGGGATAGGCATTTGCTCCTTTGGGGGGGAAGCGGGGGAGAAATTTGCACTGAATCTGTCTGCCAGGATGTTGGCTATGTCTGTAGGTTCGGTATATTTTGTACCATTATGCAACAATTCAGAGCATATCTGGGAGTTTCCGCCCATGTTCCCGACATAACTAAAGAAGGCCTTGTGATTATCTTTAGTGTCTAGGGCAATTTTTCTTTCGAAACTGGCCTTTGATGATTTTATGAGGGATCGAAGTTTCTTGCTAATACTGATCAGAGATGCCTTCCCTTTTTGGGATTTTGCTCTGTCATGTAGTAGCTTCCTCCTTCTGTTGTATAGCTTATTTATGGCTGGGGTCCACCAGACCGGTCTCCTGTTTTTGGAGGAGTGAGTCTTGGTTTTATTTGGGATAGCACGATCCATGCATTCCTGCAGGTGCTCATGGAATGCATTTGTAAAGGATTCTGCGGATTGAGCTGTATTATCCTCTGGCCCAGAGGCTTTGAAGGATTCCACCTCAGTCTTGAGAAGTGCAAAGTTGGCTTTTGAGAAATTCTTTACAGTGATTTCCTTGGCTGGGGGTGGGGACGGGATATGGATGTCCAGGGAAATTTGTTTATGGTCTGATCTTACCAATGAGGGGTTTACCTCTGGTGTGGAACATAGAGTCCCCATGTTGGTGATGACCAGGTCCAATATGTTGTTCCCTCTTTTGGGAGTGGTGACCAGTTGTTCCATTGCGTTAGAGTTTATAAATTCAAGGAACCGTTGGGCGAGGGTTTTTGGGCTTGAGTAGTTCTCCCAGTCAATGTTTGGGTAGTTGCAGTCACCCAATAACATAGTGTTTGGAGAGACCTTCATATTCTCCAGTGTTCTCAGGAATGCCAAGTGGGGTTCCTATAATAGGGAGGGTGTTCTGTAGCAGGCTACAAACTGAAAGGCAGTTTTGCCTGCTGTTAGTTGCACATGGATGGTTTCCGATGCTTCGTGCAGTGCCACTAACCTGGAGGTGTAGGTATCTTTGAAGAATATAGATACTCCCCCTCCTTTTGTGCTTCGGTCCAAGTTTTGGGGCCTAAACGCATGGTATGAGTTATAACCTGGTAGTGCTGGGGTGCTCTCAGGAGCCTTGAACCAGGTTTCTGTTACTGCATAGACATCGATTTTCTCCATAATGAGGAGAGCCTCGGGTGCGTGCATTTTGAGGTTTAGACTTCTGGCATTGAGTAGCATTACCTTTAGTTTTTTTATCCTTGGGTTGTCTATGGAGGTGGGTTTGTACTTTGAGCCTTGCCTAAAAAAGGCACTATGGGGGTGGCAAGAGCCTTGGCCAGTATACGAAAGCCTAAGGGTGACAGGTGCAAGCTGTCCCTAGCGAAGCAACGTGGCTTGTCGAGCATGTCATCCCAGGCTGACAGACACTGGATCCCCTTTGAATGACACCAATACTTTAGCCAATTGTTGAAACTGATCATTTTGTCTTTATACTGTGGCATCATTCTTGGTGAGGGCAATATGCTACTCAAGGTCAGGGTCATACCAGCCTGGGCTACATGGTCAGAGAGCTCCTCTATGTCTCTTTTCATGTAGTCCAGGGAGGTACGTCTCAAGTCATTCACACCAGCATGGACAATGACGGAGTCATACTTGTACTTGCTTTGGAGTCATCTGAGACTAACACTGCTTTAAAAGTCTATACCACAACAGTGATACCATTTGCTAAACAAAACAGTTGCACATATTAAACAGACTTAGCATGAGCAGCAGTAAACTTCTCTTCCCTTGAAGCTCACAATTCCTTGAAAATGCACTTGAAAATAAATTCCACCTGTTAATTCTAAATAGGGCATTTCACTCTCTCTCACACACGCACCTCAACCTCTTAGTGCAAGAAATCTGGACAAAGCCTGAGATAAATAGGGATGGATTATAAATATTGCTCTCATGAGCTTAGAAAAATGTTAGAACAACAGGATTTTTGTGTTAGTATGCATTTTTTGAAAAGATATAACATCTAAAACTCAAATTTCTGTCATTATTTAGCAACTTCATTCCTTCTTAGGAGGAATATGGGGCAAAACTCTTGACATTCTGCAAAAACCTGGACAGCTGAGGGGTATGCTACCCCCCTCTTATACACACACACACACACACACACACACACACACACACACACACACACACACACACACACACACACACACACACACGCACACACACATATACTCACCAAACCTCTCAATCTCTTAGCGCAAGGAATCTGGACAAAGCCTTTTATAATGTTGGGGACAAAGGCCCAAAACTAGGGGCACATTTAGAAAGTTGCTAGAATAACAGGATTTGTATTAGAATGCATTTTCTAAAGGATATGAAGTCTGAAACTCAAATACGTCATTATTTAGTAACTTTACTCCTTAGCTCATCCTAGTGATTTGTCAAAAAAATTTTATGAGGAACAAAATAAAAATATGAGGCAAAAATCTGGATAATTGAGAGGTATGACCCCCAACACACCCACACTCCTACCCCCCCTTTCTTACACACACACACACACACACACACACACACACACACACACACACACACACACACACACACACACACACCTATCTCTCCCTTACAAATACACACACACACACACACCCCTACCTCCCTTGGTACATACGTATTAACATAACCAGGTGACAAATCTCTCAAAATGTGTAAAAGAACAGAACATACAGCGTCTGAATAATTGCAAAACCGACAAGCAGATGAAACTGCCACTCCTGAGAAACATGCTGAGAATTGTATGTAAAGAGGCTTGTGAGTCTTTATTTGCACTTTGGGTTCGAACCCTGACTGAATCGGAGGGCTGTGATGATGCAGATCAAATACAAAGCAGCAGTTAGTTACATGTGAATTGAGTATTAGTGCTACAATTTGGCCAGCTAAGTTTGTTTTTGACTGTAATGTTTTGAAATGTACATTTTTTTTTTTCGTTTTGTTTTTGAATAAAGGCAATGTTACTGCATCGTTCCACAGTACTTAACACATTTTTTCTGTCGGTGGTCAATCATAACTTTTAAATGTTCAGACTTTTCATAACGTCTCAGATTATCCTGATACTTTTTACTTTTACGTATATTTTTTATGTTATGGAAAAACACAGAAAAATTCTTACTTAATAATGTGAGATGTAAGAACATTATGTTGGGGTTTGTGTCTCTATTTATTAATGTAATTGGTTGTTTTGATAACAGGATTGTAAAAGCCTTTGATGTTATGAATATATATATATATATATATATATATATATATATATATATATATATATATATAGTTCACTACAAAATTTCGAAATCCCAGAATTTCAAGTTACAGAATATTGAGTTCAGAATCTCGACATCTTGGCATCTCGAATTTGTGAACCCTCCAAAAACACCACCCAACACACTAAAACATGTGTATACAGGGGGAAAGCCCTCCTGCACCCCCGTAGGGGGCTGCACCCCCCGCAACTTAAATATACCAACTCTGAGATCGCACTACAGCAAGGACAAGGGAAATTTCCCAGTCCGCACTGTACGCCGATCTCTGTTCAGGATTTCGAAGTTTTGAAACTTTGAACATACGATCTTCAATCATATGAAATATGAAGTTTTGAGCTTCAAAATTCTGAACGGAACCCATATATATATATATATATATATATATATATATATATATATATATATATGCAGCATCTCACACACACACACACACACACACACACACACACACACACACACACACACACACACACACACACACACACACACACACACACACACCTCTGTTGCTTACCTCAATAAATTGGGGTCAAAGCAAGATAAATAACCTGGTTGTGATAATATGTAAGTACCCCTCCCTCTTACAAACACACACTCCTATCTCCCTTTTACAAACATACACAGATCTGCCTACTTCTTAAACACACACAAACACACACCTACCATACCTACCTACTTCTTACATGCATGCATACACACCCCTACTTACCTCCTTCTAACATCCACACACACCTCTTAAAACTCTTAACACTTAAACACAGACACGCACACACGTACTTCTCACTTGCACCTTCATTCACAGTCCAAACATCTTCTGGAATTCAAATTCCACACGGGAGCAGAAGATGAAGACGTAAATCATTGCTTGCACAGACACAGAAGCATCTGTGCGATTGAATGCAAAGAGTGTTCTTAAAGAAGAACATCCTAATTGACTCATAACTGGCTACAGTCAAAACTTATCCATAAATCAGATAGGTACCCCTTTTTAAAAAACATATTGCAACCATTCTGTAGTAGCAGAACAAATATTATTTATATTATTATATATTATTATATTATGATATTATTATTATATTATGTATATATATATATATATATATATATATATATATATATATATATATATATATATATATATATATATATATATATATATATATATATATATACATAAATATATATATATATATATATATATATATATATATATATATATATATATATATATATATATATATATATATATATATATATAGATAGATAGATAGATGTGTGTGTGTGTGTGTGTGTGTGTGTGTGTGTGTGTGTGTGTGTGTGTGTGTGTGTGTGTGTGTGTGTGTGTGTGTTTGTGTATTGTTGTTGTTCTTTTGGCTTTTCCCGGTTAGGGGTTGCCACAGCGGAACTCCGGTCCACTAATGATTGGCAGTAGATTTTCAGGAACGCCGAGGTGCCATTGGTGTATATATATATGTACTCACACACACACACACACACACACACACACACACACACACACACACACACACACACACACACACACACACACACACACACACACACACACACACACACACACAGGTCCATGACAACTAATTTAAACTTAACCTATTAACCTAATTAAGAAACAAATAAACTAATAATAGAAAGTCAGGAATGACAACAATAGTCACATCACAAGTGACATGTGCAAGTTGTACGTTTTTAAAGATCAGGGGTCCTAAAATTAAGTAAGAATGGGCAAGCAAAGAGGAACATTTGGGTGAGTTTGACATAATGTTTACAGTTTTCACCTCCTAAACACAAATTACAGGCCTTGATTCTGACCTCAGGATATTGGCTAGGTTTAAAATGGGCCTTCATGGCAGTTAGCCAAGTATTCAGCTTTCAGCTGTTTGCTACGTAGCACAGATTCATAAAAAAGATATAGAACCAGCTGAGAACCTCTAGTGTACACAGGACCAAGAACAATGACTGTAGCGAAATGGCAAAAAATGGGGTTTGAGTCACAGCTGAAAAACATGCTTTTTTTTTAAAAGGGGAAAAGGTTGAACTGTATTTAAGAAAAATAACGAAGCACAACCAGCTTGTAAAACTTAATCGCACTGAACTTTTCTGTGCCATGTGCCACTCTATCATGGACTTCTTCCACTTTTGTTTTTTTATTGTGAATAATATTTCCTTTCCTTAATGTGTGCTACTGTTCCTCATCCCTGGATTTTTTATTTTTTTTTGCTTTGTAGATTGTGTACTTTTCGGTATGGATGCAAGCATTTGTACTACTTTTCAGAAGCTCTACATTACCAGATCAGCTTAACTTTTCCACTCACCATTATAAATCACCTTAATTTTTAAGTCACCCCTGACGTTTTGTTGTCTGGCAGGAGCGGTCTTAGGTCAACTGGTGCCCTAGGCAAAAGGGCTCCACGGTGCCCCCCACTATACTACCCGATGCCCCCATCCTGGTCTACCTGCAACAAATAAATACCGGAAAAGCACCCCTGCTAGAGCGGCGCCCTAGGCGACCACCTAGTTGGCCTATGCCTTTAGGCTGGCTATGTTGTCTGGAGTATTAAGGTAAGTGCCTATCAACTTACTTTTCCTTTCACACTGGGACTATATCTAGTCATGGATCAATTACACTGGGACTATATCTAGTCATGGATCAATTACACTGGGATTATATCTAGTCATGGATCAATTACACTGGGACTATATCTAGTCCTGGATCAATTACACTGGGACTGTATCTAGTCATGGATCAATTACACTGGGACTATATCTAGTCATGGATCAATTACACTGCGACTATATCTACTCATGGATCAATTACATGCACTGGCAGTGGAATCATGATAATACAAAGGTGAAAACAGAGTTGGATAAATATGGGATACAGTGATCTCAAACTAAAATCTGGACATTTAGAGTAGGTGCATAAGTTAGCAGCACAGATGACACTAGCAGGTTTGCATTCCTGTGCAGGACTGTCCCAGAAAATTCATATTTTTGTGGAAGGTTCCTTTTCCACTGCCCATACCTGTTATATTTGACAAATACATACTCTGTACTCCCAAGTCCAGGGCCAGTCTTAGCATTTTGGGGGCCCCCAGCAGATGTCAAATTGGGGGACCCCTACGCACTTGCAGTCTACGTATCACCTTGTCACTGTCACCCTTCCTAAGCAACCTTTTAGTTCATTCTGAAAACTTTTAGGAGTAGTACACACAGACTGACCTGTAGCTACAATACTCTTTCATTACAGCAGGACTGTGTACCATCCTATGCTGGCCCATGCCACATAAGAACATTTACAGTTACTGGCATTTAGTTACAGCAATGACACATTGCAGCAATTCTTTGTACAAGTCTGGACTTTGGCAAAATGGCACCCTAGGCCTACTGTTTGAACCCCCCCTCCACATACACACACCCATCTTGGGCTCCCCCTACCATACACATTACTTTTTTTGTCCTTCTCAGATTGTCTTACTCTTCAGCTTTTTTTTTAAAGAAGCCATGACTTCCTCTATGCTGTGAAGTGCATTTTAATTTTTTTTTATTTTTTACTCAAACTTTTCTTCTATTGAAGACTTGGAACAGAAATTAATATTAACGAAGGAAATTATGTTGCTGTTCAACTTTAGTTTTCCTTGCATCCTTTCAACACACCTTTCCTGACCAAGGCAGCACAATAATAAACATTTAGGAAGTTACTCAAACAAGCCAGGGCTATAGATGTTTGGGGATGTATTAGAGCATTTTCTCAGCCTTTTACTCCATTGGTAACATAAACAAAAATATGGGTAAGAAAAGAATTTCAGGCTTATGTTTTTTTCTTTCAAGGAACACATAAGATGTACCCAAGGCTTAATGTTCAAAGATGACACAATAGTAGCTCACAATAAACTAACAAGCCAGTTGCTGTCTGGATACACAGGCCCTATCTGTGAAATTCCTCCCTCTAAAAAAAAAAAAAGACTGCTTGTGCATCCCTCTGGTGTTAGACTGGGATGAAAGCAGAGATTCAAATGATCACAATCATGTATTTCAAGTGACTGCTGACATAAATATAGCATACCTCCTCACTCCTCAACCCAAACTGGCAAAGGCAAGCCACCTGCCTGAAGTGTGATTGATTGTAAGGAACGGGAACGTGAGAAATATAATGATTATAGTAATGCATTCTACTTTGATGCTGCTAAATAGCACACTGGCCCTACACAAGCTATAGTAACCTTCTCTGTACACCTCTGAGGTCTGTGAGAAAAGTAAGAAACAATGACCACACTGTCTTCAGCCCAAATACAAACTAAAATGACCTCTAAGGTCTGACTGTAATGAAAATGAAAAAAAATAACCACACAATCCCTCCTACACACACACACACACACACACACACACACACACACACACACACACACACACACACACACACACACACACACACACACACACACACCCTACAGCAGCTTTCTGTACACACACATATCCGAGCAGGGTTGGTTTTCGAATGGGTGCAGTTGAGAGAAGAGGCCGTTATCAGCTTTATCTTGACAGGGTCATATTCTAGCATGTTCAGGTTAAACAACATAATCACAAAATTGTTTATTTTTCCTCCTCATTTTTCCCCAACCAGCAGCAGCTTTTTTGGGGTCCCCACACAGTGAAGGATGACTAAGAGAGCCCCCTGTATCAATTTATAGAGTCTAGGGTTTGGGGGCCCCAGATTCTTTGAAGATCTAGGTGTCTGAATGTTCTGTGATATATTTTATGCCTTACCTTTGAAATATAATTACATGCCGATGTATTTTTTACCAATACCCAGAGAAATAATGTATGTGTCCTGGCATTATTGGGTGTGTGCACAAATAAAAATCAATGATAATTTACACACACACACACACACACACACACACACACACACACACACACACACACACACACACACAAGCACACACACACACAGACACACACAGACACACATGCACACATACAGACACACACGCACACACACACGCACACACACACACACACACACACACACACACACACACACACACACACACACACACACACACACACACACACACACACACACACACACACACACACACACACACACACACACACACACACACACACACACACACACACACACACACACACACACACACACACACACACACACACACACACACACACACACACACACACACACACACACACACACACACACACACACACACACACACACACGCATAATCCATACTAGTTTTGTACCTATTTCAGCAAATAACAATACACTGTGCAACACTGGTGCTGACACACCAGATCAGTGTCTCCCACTTAGTAATCCTCAAACAGCAGCAGGGGTAAGTCACTTTTATTTACCTCAGTGAGGAGTAATGCAAACCTGTCACAGTCCCCGATTTCACAGACCTTCCCTGATTCAGTGAGGTGTAATGCAAACCTGTCACAGTCCCTGATTTCACAGACCTTCCCTGATTCAGTGAGGAGTAATGCAAACCTGTCACAGTCCCTGATTTCACAGGTTTTCCCTGATTTTGCTCATAATTTTGCTCTGCCCTTTGTAAACAGTTTGATTTGCTTGTAAATCACTCAAGATTACAGTCTATACATCCAGACATCAGAGTTTTACACTTATTGTACCAAAGAGATGCATATTGATGCAAAAAGTGTTATTTTATTAACGTTTTAATTGAATTAGACTAATATTTAAAACATGTTCCTGATTTTGAACCTTTATTCTATTAATGTTATTGTGGTGAATTTTTCAGCAAAGAAGTTGAGAGTTATAGTCTCTGGTGTTCTGCTAGTATTTATAAAACTCCCTGAAAGAGAAAACCATCCCTGAAAATTGGAACCATCGGTTCTTCTTAACATCCACAGTTTGCACCGAGATCAGTCACTCAGGGCTGCTGATCTCTCTAGTGCTTACCCTGCTGATGTTCATTATCAGCTTTATCCTCACAGGGTCATATCACAACCTGTTCAGGCTAAAGAACATAATCAGGAAATTAATACACTTCCCCTTGTTTTTTCCCCAACCAGCTGCAGCTTTTATGGGGCTCCCACATAGTCAAGGATGATTAATGGGGCCCCCTTGCAGCCACAGGTATTTCAGGTATCAAAAGCTGGCTACATTGTTAGTTTTAGTGGAAAAAATGTCCACCAGCAAGGTTTAACTAAGCCAGGGGCACTATGTCAGTGATGAAATATTTAATGGAATTGTGAAAGTTGTTGCTTCATAAAACACTGTTACTTTAACCTGAAATATGTTTGAATTTTAAAGGAGATATAAATAAGAGTTATTACCCACCTGGTTTATTAAATATACAAGATTGCTGTACTAGTTTCTTTCGTTTGACAGACATGTTACAAAATATCTAGATAACATAAACTTGCTGTGGTTGGGGGACCCCCAGGAACAGGGATCCCCCAGCGACCGCAGGGTTTGCTGGTACCTAAAGCTGGCTATGCCCAAGTCAAAGCAAAGCTGCTATGCATTTTATCTGTTGCTCTTAGCTTGCCAAGTCCACTCACGTTGCTTTCACTCCCATCTTGTGCGTACTGAAAACTCCTTAAATCTGCAAGTGATGCATTTTACCTTAAACATGTTACACAATGTTAACCAAGAAAATGTTAAAGACAATCCAACGTCACCTATACTTTTTCAATCAGTTAGCCATGATTTCAGGGCCACAACCTCCCTGTTCACGTTATCTATATTCCATTGTAGGAGATTCTCACTTTTATTCCAAAATAAAATCAGACAAGCAAAACTAAAGACCAGAAAAAGTGGAGCATGCTAGTATAAACATATATACAATAAAACTTTATTTTTACATTTTCATGTATAATACATTTCTATTTACAAGGTGATGATATAAAAATAATATTTACAAGAGTGCATATGGTATACAGAGTAGTGTAACAGTCTGAGGCCAGGAAATGCTTCTAACATTTATGTTGTCTCCATTTGCGTGTGGCTGTTGTCAGCTGGCCATCTTTTCTTTGCCAGTTATAGATTCGGTTGAATGTCACCTTTCGTTCATATACATCTCCTACAATCACGTAAAACACTGAACGGTTTAAATGACCTAGCTGCTGGGCACACTGGTCATTGATCATCAACCACTGCTGAATCAAGTTGCGTGTATCGAACGGCATGAGTAATCCCTGCTTGATAAATTCTACTCTTCCTTCTACTTCGTATTCCAGCTGATGTGAGGCCGCCTGCTTCTTCACCAGTTTAACTTTTACTGCTATGGATAGAAAGAAACAATTGCATGAACATTTTTTTATTAAACCCGATACATGCAAACTCTTATATATGCAGTTTTGAATCATTAAGTTTTGAGTCATTAGCATTTGAGGCGTCTATATCATGTTATCGAAATTTTACTACATCGAATTAAAAAAAGTCGAACTTTATTGATCAAAGTAGTAAAATTTCGAATAACGTAAACAAAGAATAAATCAATAAAAAAAAACTTAACTAGCGTAGGCAGGGAGGCAAGTCCCCCTGCACCCCTCACACCCCCCTTCTTAAATATACCAACTCAGAGACCGCACTACATTGAGGTAAATGGAAATCTCCCCCTTATAGAGATTTCCATTTACTTGCGCGATGTTCTGGACTTTTGACATTGTCGTGCCGACAATATCGTATTCGATATTGTCGGCTTACGACAATGTGAACTAGACCCACATTTGACACTTGCAAAAACTATGATGGCAGAAAAAATGTGCTGGTTTGCTAAAAGAAAACAGAAGCCATAAAAGCTATGGCATCAGCAGTACTTACCAATAAAACTATCACAGCATCACTTATAGACACAGCACTGGTAAAATCTCTGTGTGGCATGCTGCATAACGAACTCTGGTCATATCCACACTGGCAGTGTGCCAGTTTATAAAACACTACACTGTCATGTTTAAAACTATCACAGCATCACTTATAGACACAGCACTGGTAAAATCTCTGTGTGGCATGCTGCATAACGAGCTCAGGTCATATCCACACTGGCAGTGTACCAGTTTATAAACACTACACTGTCAGGTTTTTAACCCTTCTTTCTACTTTGCCTAATAGAATGGTCAGCTAGATAAAAAATAAGGGTTTGTGCAGGTTACTACAAGCATTTAGTATGCATCCTGCTATTGGCTGGTACATTACGTGGTCCCAGTGCAGGTTATTACAAGCATTTAGTACGCATCCTGCTATTGGCTGGTACATTACGTGGTCCCAGTGGAAATGTGAATCGATGGCTCAAATAGTTAATGAGAAAGGAATGTTTTGACCTCAGTAATGATGGGATTAAAAGTCAATAGAACTGTCCATCTTTACTTACAAACTGTTAGCCTGCGGAGGAAATAAGGACAAACTGTCCATCTTTACTTACAAACTGTTAGCCTGCGGAGGAAATAAGGACAAACTGTCCATCTTTACTTACAAACTGTTAGCCTGTGGAGGTAATAAGGACAAACTGTCCATCTTTACTTACAAACTGCTAGCCTGCGGAGAAAATAAGGACAAACTGTCCATCTTTACTTACAAACTGTTAGCCTGCGGAGGAAATAAGGACAAACTGTCCATCTTTACTTACAAACTGTTAGCCTGTGGAGGAAATAAGGATGAAGCACTTAAGGGGAAACACTTAACTGCAGTGGTGGTGCTGCGGTAGCATTATCGCCTCACAGTAAGACATTTTCCTGTTCGATTCTCAGCTAAAGCATCTTCTGTGTGAAGACATGCTTGAATGGGTGTACCTTTGTTGAAGGTTGTGCGTCAGAGCTGGCAACTCGGCATGTAAAAATCTACTGCCAATCATTAGCGGACCGGAGTTCTGCTGTGGCAACCCCTAACCAGGAAAAGCTGAAAGACACAACAACAACTTAAGGGGAAACACTTGCCATTGAAAACTGTAGATGAAACAAAAGTTGTGCACCAAAAGTTGCAGCACAGGACATTGTGATAGGGGAACACTCCCAAGACATGGCAAAACTGAATAGGTTGGGGCAAAATGAAGGTCCTCATTCCAGTGCACACTACAGTTTATACTGCATCATGATTCAGTGATTTCAAATGACTACAACAGATACTTAACAGTTTACAGCATAAATGCAACTTTATGCACTTTAATCCAAAACCTTCACTTTGATGTCTATATATCCCAAACTATCAAAAAGGTTCACAAAAAAATGGGTACACTCTACAGGCTCAAAAAAGTCCCCTCAGATCAAGCTAGAATCACCCTAGCACAAACTCACCTATTGTCCACACTAATGTATGCAGCACCTATTCTTACCCATATCAGAAAAACAGACCTGGATAAACTTGACTCATGCTATAATAAGATTGCCAAGTTTGCTAACAACACCTCCTTCAGAACACACCACTGTAAGAGACCTACAATGGTTAGAATTTCCACAACTTCTCAATTTCCATCAGCTAGCCATTACGTACAACATTCTAAAATATCGTGATAAAACCCCATCACTAGGGCAACTGCTAACTCAATACACAGCAAATCACCCCCTCCGCTCTAATGACAAATCACTCCTCAGTATCTCTAGAGCTAATAATACTGCAGGAAAAGCACTATTCTCCCACACAGTTGCTAAAAATTGGAATACCCTCCCCTTTTCAATAATAGCAAGCTCCTCTACCTCACACTTTAAAAACACCCCAAAAGCACACCTACTGAATACCTGGTTATGTCCATGTATTACATAAAAATAAATGCTTTGTACCTCTCACCCTCCATTGACAATGATGTCTTCTAATGACTTCACTGTAATGCTCTAACGTACTAACACAGTTAGTCAAACTATCGCTAGTCAGTAGCTCACCAACCATGATCACTGCTGACATATATTCTGCGTGTTTTCGTATTTCTACCCTGAAAATGTGAATAATGTTGTTTGAATATGTCTTGTTTGTCTAAAAGTTCCTACATGTAAATATCTATTATGTCTTGTCTGTCTATAAATTCCCACATGTAAAGATCTATTGGTGTTCTCCACTGCTAGCATGTTCTTATAATTCTGTTTAAAACATGTATTATTGTTATAATTCTGTATAAAACATGCATTATTGTTATAATTGTGGAGCTTTTCTCCCCGGGCCTCCACTGTAAATGGATCTAGTCCAGTTGGACTTTCCCGGTATTGCCAACATCCTAGCAGATAGGTTCAGTGCAAACTTTACCCCCCTCTCACCCCCTAGAGGGCCCATCTCTATACCAGAAGAATGCAAAGTTCCTATAATCACGGCTGCACAGGTATAAAACACACTCTCCAAAGCCAAGAACACAGCATCCATGGGACCTGACAATATCCCAGGCTGCGTTCTACATGAACTACCAAATGAACTGGCACCCTACCTAAGTACCATGTTCAATTATAGCCTCACCTCAGGCTTTGTACCCACTGAATGGCGCACCATGATGGTTATCCCACTCCACAAAGGGGGAGCCACGACGGACCCCGGGAACTACCGCCCCATTAGCCTGACGAGCCTGGTCTGCAAGGCCATGGAATGTATCATCGTGGAACTTATAAACAAAGACATTGGTAATCTCCAAACTCTGGACCCTACCCAGTTTGGATTTGTAAAAGGCAGATCATGTCTCCTAAACCTGATTGACTTCTTTGAAGCAGTCACCAAAGCCATAGATGAGGGTAAAATGGTTCACACAGCTTATCTAGATCACGCCAAGGCTTTCGACACCATCCTCCACTCTGGAATTATAGATAAGTTCACTAAACTAGGTATAAATCCCTATGGCACAAGATGGGTTGCCAACTGGCTCACGGACAGAACCCACACTGTGAAAGCAGCGGATTCCAAATCTGACTTCAGACCAGTGACAAGTGGAGTACCACAGAGTTCAGTCCTGGGTCCTCTCCTGTTTGGTATCTACTTCTCTGAAGTGCAGGCTAACACAGAAGGTCTTTGGCTAACAAAGTTTGCAGATGACTGCAAACTAGGAGCCATAATCAAAACTCCTAATGATGTGGACAAACTACAAAAGGGCCTCACTGAGACAGATACCTGGTGTCAAAGCCATGGCCTGAAGCTCAATGCCAAAAAGTGTATTGTCATCCCCTTTGGTAAAAACTCTGTACCCATGAACTACCACATAGCTGGTAGTCTACTTAATGCCAAAAATGTGATGAGACCTTGGGACGCAGGTGGACAGTAGTCTCTCCTTTTATAATCACATCACCACAGTGGTCAGGAAATCCTTCTATGTGGCTCACCTCATCACAAAAGGTTTCTCATCCAGAAAAAAAGAGGTCATTGTTCCCCTCTACTCATCACTCATTAGACCCATTATAGAGTACAACGCCCCTTTTGGTATGTACCTCACAAGACATCTACAACAACTGGAAAGACCACAGAAATACCTCACAAAGAGGATTACTGGCCTCAAGCAGATGCCCTATGCAGACCATCTCAAAAAACTCCAGCTTTACTCCATCGCATATGGCCTACTCAGAGGTGATCTCTGCCTAACATACAAAGCTATGTCAAACCCAGAGCTGTTGGACATGATCCACTTAAAGAAATCCCAATCCCTAAGAGCTAGGGACCCTAACCTTGTCACCACAATAAACAGAACATGCTGGAGGGATAGATTCCTGTCCCAGAGACTTCCCATACTCTGGAACAGACTACCTATCTATGTCAAACAGAGCTCCTCATTAGCACTCTTCAAGAAAAATCTTGATAATTGGATGGGAAATGGGAAATTCACCCCGGGGATCACTTCTGTGGCTCTGCTCGACAGGGGCACAGGAAAATAATTTTCTTGGGTGGCGAAAGCCAGGGTACATTTTTTGGCTAGGCTTATATAGGCCCTAAGGCCAATAGCCTAGTACCTACCTATGAACCTATGAACCTATGAACAAATGTAAAATAAATAAAATAAAATCTTGTTACGTGACAGTCACACAGCATATACAAAGGATAACTAGCCTAAAAGTGATGCAGAATATGTCTAGCATTACATGTATACGAAATCAGTACTATCCTCTGTTACATATGTAATCAGTAAAGGATATGTCTCTCAGTCTTAGCACCAAGCCAAAAGTAATGGGAGGGACAAAGGTCCAAAAATAGGGACAGATTTTAAACACTAGCTTTATAAACTAAATGTGCAGGACAACAGGTTTTGCAGTATCATGCATGTTCTGAAGGATATAAAAACTGAAACTCAGATATTTGTTATTATTTAGTGGCTCTGATCCTCAATCATTTGCCAGTGCCAAATTCTATAAGAAACAGACCATAAACATAAAGCAAAATGTGGACATTCTGTGAGGTATGGCAAAAGCCAAGTCTCATGACCACAGGAAATGAAGCACCCGAGTCAGTAGTCCGAAGAGATACAAATCACTGGATTTGCATACATATACTGCTGCTGCATGCTTGGTTACTTATTACACTAACTGTGAGAGCATTGACTTATGGAAATCATTTAAAATAGTGTTATTTCATACCAGACTATGAGCTCAATTGGCTAAATGTTTGCCCTATTTTATATGCAACAACAGAGAAATGACACTTTCACTGTATGCAGTTCCTGTCGCACAGTTACATGCCAGGAGTAATGCCATGTAATACAGCCCTTATGGACTTAGTTTTAACTGCAGCCTTATGCATTGCACCAACTGACACTTTGTACTGCACTTTATGCCAGGATTGCACTAGTTTTTGCAAGTGCAATGCTCTTCTATAAAATGCCTCGCAGTTTTATCACTATTATACATGTTTATATTTAACTATTTGAGGTTACACTGTTATTAAATATGTGATTTTGAATTACATCACAGAGCAGAACGTGTTTTGTGATCACAGCTACTGGGTGCCGCACGTTATATCTTCGATTTTTTTGCGTTGTAAAAACTACCTTCCATTTGTAACACCGTTACATACCATTGCTCTTCAAAATCTTCCTATAGCGCTATTTATTTATTTATTTATTGACATTGGATTGTGTGCTCTTGAAAAATGTGATTTGCATTCCTAATGCATACTGCTCATAACACAATCACAACTACATTCTCTAGTTTGTACTTTCAGTAATCTTTCCAATTTACTTTTGATGTAAGCTGTACAACCTAATGCCAAGTAAGGCCTCTCATTCTAAATCTGGTAAAACATTTTCTGAGTGCTTGTGATAACAGTCTTTTTTATTACTTCTGCATAGATTTTACTACTGCATTCTCTAACTTTTCTGTTTACACCACAATTACCTTGCAAAATGATGTAATTGTGCTACTGCAGTCTACACCACAGGCAAACAAAACTGCATGAGTACACACATTACGCACACAACACTGCACGAGTACACACATTACGCACACAATACTGCACAAGTACACCCATTACGCACACAACACTGTACAAGTACACACATTACGCACACAAAGCTGCATGAGTACACACATTACACACACAATACTGCACGAGTACACACATTATGCACACAACACCGCATGAGTACACAGATTTCGCACACAATAGTGTAGGAGTATACACACATATGCAAACAACACTGCACGAGTACATACATTATGCACACAATACTGCACAAGTACACACATTACGCACACAATAGTGCATGAGTATACACACATATGCACAGACACCAAAATAACAAGATGCACAAACATTTGCATTTGCACCACACATCTCTACAACCAAGAACACAGAATTAGAGCTGAAAAGGAGTAACTGCAGGGAAGCGATAAATGAAAGAATCTAAAGGAAGCAGCTTCTAGCTGGGAAGTGGGTAGTTTTGCAGAATTTGCGGGAAGTGTGGCAGAGGAATTTTTAAGGAGATGGGTGTAAATGGAAAATTCTCAGCTAATTAGATGTATGCAAGACAGCCAATGTTAACTTAAGGCAGGTTATAATGCAAACAGCATGATAGGCAGTAACCCCCTGCACCTCTGGTGTGGGAAACTGTACCCCCCCACAGACACCCTTTCAGATTACATGTGTGTGGGGAAGTGTACCCCCTACAGACACCATTTAGGATTCCACTTGTATACTTGGCACTTAACAATATTCAGAAACTTCCATCTGATTATGAATAGTCAGTGACTTCCATCTGATTATGGTGCTTTAAAAGTGTTGATAACAAATTGCCAAGTTTCCCCTAGTCTTTAGATCCCAATAACTTACAGCAACTTTTCTTGAAGCACATCTTTACAATTGGTCATCAAACTTTTATTGCAGCAATATTTAGTACTGTTACTTAACCAAACAAAAGTGTCACAAGCCTTCTGTCCCTGCCCTCCCTTACCTGCCTTCTGTTCCTGCTCCTCCCTTACCTGTCTTCTGTCCCTGCTCCTCCCTTACCTGCCTTCTGTCCCTGCCCTCCCTTACCTGTCTTCTGTCCCTGCTCCTCCCTTACCTGCCTTCTGTCCCTGCTCCTCCCTTACCTGCCTTCTGTCCCTGCTCCTCCCTTACCTGCCTTCTGTCCCTGCTCCCCCTTACCTGCCTTCTGTCCCTGCTCCTCCCTTACCTGTCTTCTGTCCCTGCTCCTCCCTTACCTGCTTTCTGTCCTTGGTCTGTCCTTGCTTCCCAATCTCCATTACTCATTCTATAGTTAACTTTTTTCACCCTCATTCATACTTTGTCATTTATTGGAGTCCTTCTATGACCTACTTTCTGTTCACCCCACCTGTTGTTCAGTAATTCTTTCGACTTCATTCTCCTATACTTTGGCCTCTTCTTTCTCTGCCGATTTAATAAAGTTTGCTGTTCTGATAGTTACAAACATATTATTATTCTTTCTATGAATTCCAGAGAAGTCAAGATACTAGGAAATTGTGTACATTATTTTGGGTTGCAAAGCCATTTCAAACATTTGTGAATTTTGAATATGGTGAGTATCCTGGTTCTAGTCCATGCCAAAGAACGCAAATTTTACATTGCAAACTCTCACATAATTACTAAACTACACCATCTTGAATAAAAGAACAAATCAACAGATCTCTTCCAACATAGAAATGAAACCAGAATTTCAGGAATTAGCAGCGAATAACTGGGAACCCATTAACATAGTATGTCTCAAGGTGCCAGACTGGTAAGTGTTACCATTTTGTTCATGCCCTAGAGTTCAGTCCTGGCTTCCTGATGCTCTCTAGGTTGAATATGCATTGCCTACTTATCTTGCAATGAATTTACAATCCCTAGTTCAGTCTCCTTTGAAAAAAAACATGCCGTTTTAAATTAATTTGTTACTCCAGACAATCACTTTTGATTTTGAAGTTCTGCTTTCCTAGGTCACTCCTTTAAAAGGGGCCTTTGTATAACCTCATTAAGTCAACGAAATACATAAACAGCATGAAGCTGCTAATATCAAAAGGTTTCTACAATCTTACACGTGTTACTGCTAAATAATTCATGATAAAATACAAAACGTGCATTCTTTTGCCTTTACTTACCAAAATTGTTGTTACAAAAAGTGTCCAGGACTTGCTTGTAAGAAAATGGTTCCTCAACTGCAGGGCAATCTTGGCATGTAGGTTTGGGAAAAACTGCAAAATACATCATGACAAAAGACTTTAGAAGATGGAACTGTTACAGACGGCCTCATAAATGCTACCTTCTTACAGAATGTTTTAAAGTATTCCAAGCTCATCATCTTAAAGACATGTTATTGCTTCAATTTCAGAATGCAAACTACTAAGAACTGACAACATTTTTACACTTCTCAGACTATACCTCTCAACCTCTTAGTGCAAGAAATCTGGACAAAGCCTGACAAAATGGGGGGACAGAGGTCCAAAAATAGGGACAGATTTTTAATACTGGCTCATAAACTTAGAAAGTTGCTAAAGTAACAGGGTCACTGTTAACATATATTTTCTGAAGGATTTGAAGTCTAAAAGTCAAATGTACATTGTTATTTAATAACTTTTCAGTCCTCAGATCATCCCAGTGATTTGCCAGGAAACCACAAATTTTATTTTATGACAAACAGATCAAAACTATAAGGCAAAAATCTGGACATTCTGCAAAAGTCTGGACAATTGAGTGGTAGGTCTCATACAATGCTCTCTAAATGCTCTATATTTAAAAGTGGACAAAATTACCGTGATTTTTGTTATGAATGTATACAAGCTGAAGAATAAAGTTATAGAAGTCATCTTCTACACGCATGTATATTTACGCTCTAAATGCCATTCTTTAGTCAATGTCCCTTAAGTTTACATGATACAATTATCTGAAACCTACATTTATAATAAACACCATTGTGTTTGGTATTAGATGCAAAACACAAGTCCTCATCAGAAGGGAATCTCTCGCAGTCCAGTTCTTTGGGCCACGAATGACCACGACAAGCCAAGATTGGGACACAGCTGTCACGAACCGCAGTGCACATGCTTCGACAGGGCTGAATGAAGCTAAGGACAGAAAAATGCAAGCTACGTTAATGAGAAAAAGTTTTACGATATACAGACAAGCTTCACATATAGACTGAGCAATGTTTTGTCTTCAAATACCATGCTGACTCTCCATTACTTACAGTGTTTGTTAAATGTACCAATGTTTGTTAAAAAAGCTTTGATCAATGCACTGCTCAATGTTCCATGTTAATGTACACATGTCCTCCGCCTAATGAGCCATGGCTGAAAAGACTCGTATGACCAACCCACTTACTTAAGAAATACGAATGAAAGAAAAACAAATGAATAAATAAAAAATAAGTATGGATGAAAGGCTAATTTATTTATTTATTTATTCCAGTTTGGTGACCGGGGAGGTCCACTGGGCTCGAGAACCCGTTTTCAGTGGAGGCTCAGGGAGAAAAGATCCATAAAGTTACATCACATATTGAATTATCACAATACAAAGTTACATTACATATTGAAATAACAAAGAAAAATAATTTTGCATTATAGTCAATGTGTATTCTTACAAAATACAGCAGGTAGAATAGCAAATGAATAGGTATAATTCACTAAGTAACTTAAGATATTAAAGAAAAATTATCCAGGCAGGATGAGAGAGGCATAGAGTATGAGGCTGGGTGCAGATAGTCTAGGTCTATGAGAGAGGTTAGAAAGGTAAGGAGGTTAGCCAATAAATAAAGAAGTAAAAATAATGCAATTTCCACTGAGCTACAACCACAATGTATAGAAAAAAAATTAAGCAGGCCAAAAATCTTCTTTACTAAAAAGAAATATTAACTTAAAACAGAGATGCAATATATCTAGATGAAAACAGAGGCGCAATACATCTGCATATATTTGGAGGATGGATATAATAAGGGACTAGGGCTTTTGCAGACCATATTGTACTTAAATCAATACAAAAGGCTGGAGTTCACTTTCATAACAAAAGCTTACTCTTGTATTAAGGTGTTTCAGATACAAACAATTGTTTTATGCAACTATCAGAGGAAACTTGAGAAATATTTTTTTTTGTCTCAAAAAACTCCAGAGACAGTATTTTTTCATAGGTTCATACTAGGCTATCTGCCCTAGGGCATTTATAAGCCTAGCCAGAGTGTGTGTGGCTTTCACCACCCCTTAGGATGAGAATACTATACCCATTAGTTTGCTGTGCCTCTGTCCAGCAGTGACACAGAAATGATTCCCGGGGTAAACCTACGATCTCCCATCCACTCGTCAAGATTTCTCTTGAACAGAGTCAGTGAGGGGCTCTGCCTCACATGGACTGGGATTCTGTTCCATAGTGTAGGGAGTCTCTGGGTGATGAATCTGTCCCTCCAGCATGTCCTATTTATATCCGTGTTGAGGTTTAAGTCTCTTGCTCTCGTGGCTCTGGTGGATTTGGAATTTTTGAGGTGGAGCATGTCCATTAATTCCGGGTTGGACATGGCCTTGTATGTCAGGCACAGATCACCTCTGAGCAGCAGGACATAACTGCTCAAATAGGGACTTGTCCTGTGTAAAGAGGAGCCAAGGCTACGCTAAGGGACCAGGATACTGTACAAAATACAGTGATGAAATACTGATGTAAAGTTGTGGCTATTAAGAAAGCCAAAGGAAAAAGACAACAAGGGAAACCCTATTACGATATTTATCTCAGGGGACTGGTACAGGTTAAGTTTGTGTGCTTCAATAAAGGATTTTCAATAAAGGATATTCCATTTTTAACTGTAAACGACCTACTATTTCTATTTGATTATTTTCTAGCACGTATTTTACAGTTATATTTTTACAGTTTGAGTTTTATTAAATGAACTAAGAGCATAATATAATTTGGGAAGGGAACATAGTATAGGTTGCATACTGGGTTTTGCTGAAACTTTGAGGTATAGCACTCATTTCTCTTTATACAGGTTAACCTGTGCATCAATTTGTTAAGCTTTATACTGTGAAATAATTTAGAATGAGGCTGCATTTGGACAATTTCTAGTCTGTGAAAACTTTCACATGTAAAGGATAGGGAGGTAATTTAATTTATTTACTTATTTTGCATTTGTTGACCGGGCCAGTCTAACTGGATATATGTCCATTTTCAGTGGAGGCCCGGGGAGATAAGCTCCGAGGAAGCAAAATAAAATAACTTGTACAAAAAATTAATGTATATACAATGAAACATTGCAGGTACAGAACAGAGAATAATGACAGAGGTTGTTTGTTCATAGCATAGTGCTAAATATACAGGTACAGTTAGTACAATACAAATGTAGCTGCAATACATCATGTAGAAAAAGATAGCAGCTGAGTTAGACAATATAATAGTAAACAACTAGTCATAAAGAAAAGGGAGGAGCTGAATTATACAGTATATGAGTAAAAGTAGTCTCCTTAATAAAATACTGAGGATGTAAGTAAAAGTATCTAGAAGGACTAGGTCAGTTGTTTCTAAGAAAAGGAACAAGACTACGTGAGAAGAGGAGGGACGGTAGATCCAGGTAAGAGAGCTAGTAAATCATAATTATCCATATTGTATACTGGGAATATGATACACAATGCTTCTTGATTTATTAAGCTCATACCATAACAGAACCCCACTAACTGTATTATTCTCATTTAGCAAATACCATTTAATACCATTTATATGCACGAAACAGATGATCCCCTCAACTCCAGCCTAGCTGTGAAGGGGTCCTTGAAAATGTCATTATGGAAAATGTCACATAAACATTCAAATTACATTAAAATAAAACAAATGGTAAAATATTATTAATATTAAATTCATGCAAGACAGTATAAGCTCTCACCACCATCATCATATTTGAGCTCTTTGGCAGACTGCCAATGCAGGTAAGTGCAAATAATATCACATAGTCCAGCATTAAAAATAGCGAAGTATATAACCAAGTTAAAAATACTGAAAAAGGGGGAAATTGTCAGTAGAGTAGCACTTTTCTGTCAGAACAGCTTTATAGATAGATAGATAGACAGACAGACAGACAGATAGATAGAAAGAATCTATCTATCTAAGTTCATTAGTTTATTTATTTGTTTACTTTATTTTATTTTACATTTGTTTACCGGGATAGTCCCGACTGGATATATGTCCAGTGCAGGCCCTGGGAGAAAAGCTCCAATTAGACAAATACAAAGCTAACATTTAAAAAATATAAAATATAAAAGTATAAAAACAACATTTACAACAAAGAATAAAAAATAAAGTGAGTATGTACAATGGTTCATGGTGTTCCCTAATAGGGCTACACAATTCACATGGTAAGACACAATTAAAGGCAGGAGACATTAGATAGCATACAGAGCTTTATTATAAGAAAATACAGTGCACAAATAATGTGCTTACCGCTACACTTTTCAGTATTGTCATTTTAAATAGCAAATTAATATTTGTGCTTATAGGTTTTCATTAAACTATTTTGTTAAAACTATACATAAAGGCTATGTTTTATAACAGTACCCCCCCCCCCCTCGGACGCGCAGCAACAAGACCCAGCCAAACCCCACCCAACACAAAACACATTAGGAATTCATTTAGGAAAGAGTAACAAAACCTACCAAAAGAAATACCACTTCTCTCTCCGAGAGCAACTATAAAAGTCTCTCTCTCTCTGAGAGCAACTATAAAGTAACGTTCATAGGACAGAAGCACATTCATCACAAGAGTTAAACAAAACACATCTAAGGTAAACCATTTTGATGTGTACATAAAAAATTAGAAGTACATTTAGGGAACAGTAAAAACCTACCATTATAATATTATTGTCCAAGAACTGCTACATGAATAAAGTTCAGAGAAACATTGTATAAATATATGCAATTCAAAAATTCAATTACCATGTAACTGTTGATTTTTCACACACACACTATTTGCTTTAAAGACTGCAGTATTTTCAGTCACAGCAAATTACTTTTTGTATATTTATATTACCTAAACTGTAGAAGTGTTAGTGTTATTTTTGAAGTTTGAAAAATTATTGTTTTAAAAATGTTTTTGTAATACTTTGCAGCTTTTCTCTATGGGTCTCTGCTAAAAATGGGCATCTACCCATTTGGGCTTTCTCATTAATCAGATGTAAGCAATAAATAAACAAATAAATAAATTGTATATACATTTTCAGCAAAGAAAATAGACCCCCAAAAATTGACAGTTCAGAACAGCAAAAAAAAAAAAAAAAAAAAATGTATATGTACCTGCACCAAAACATGGCACTTTGTTTGACTTGAGAATGACACAGCAGGAAAAAATAGAAATAAAATCTAGGCGTTTAGTATAAGCAACAAATAGGTAAGCAGTTTTATTAGTTCTATTAGCTTCATCATACCACATTTTCTTTAAACCATTTGCTGAAAATGTATATAAAACATAATTAGGGATAAAAAATGGCATGCATGTCAACTTGGAAAGAACTACAGTCACTTATAAAATGTAATTTTTTTGAAATTGGTAGGGGAATCTTACTTTACACTTCTACTTGATTAAATCAATACCAAACAAATTCAAAAATGCACTGCAAATTTCTCCAAAATGGATCTTGGGGGTGATTATTGTATAGTTCAGTCTTTAGATTTGTTTTCAGACAAAATTAAAACAACTTACCTATCCAAGCAGACTGGTGCAAACAGAGAACACAAGAAAGTTCGTACTTGGGGGTGACAGCCAGTTTGTAAAAGACGGATCCACTCAGCAGACTTTGGAATAACATCTTCCAGGGTAGCATGTCCCATCAGGTTTGGGAGCCTCATCTCAGAGTAACCAGCCCCATGACACATTCTCATCTCTTTTGGTATAGTTACACACTTTGTTGTCAGTCCAAAATCAAAGCTTTCTATCAATCCTGTGACCCCAATGAAGAAAATAACAAAAACCGCTGCAAAATTCATGGCTAGAGTTCAGAAGAGAACCTTAGTCTTCAGAAGGTCTGTAATGTCACAGAAAGTGCTCAGTCCAAGTGAGAGTGTATGCAGTAAAAGGATGTTTGCTCATGGGTTTATATATGCATTGACACATTGCCCCTGGTCATTATCACTACTTTGACAAACTACTTGAGGCAGGCCCTCTGTCATTACCCAGACAAGTGATTGTTGTGGTAACTAGGAAGGTGGAGACACAGACACATTAATTACCAATGACCTGCCACAAGGAAGGTAGAACTAAGTATTTTACAGATAAATGTTTTGCTTAACAAAAAAAAAAAAAAATCTTTTTCAAAGTATGGATAATGGCTTGTAACATTCTTGTGGAAGAAAGATTTTTTTTCCTCTTATGGTTCAAACAACATTAAAGTAAAATTAGGTGTTTGTCTGTACTAGACATACTGACTCCAAGGGCAATTTGTTTTCTTTGTTAAGACGATAATGCTGATCTGACAGAAATAACACAATAACAGGGGCTATCAAGTCAGAATGTGTGGCTGGTATAATTGGCCAACGTCTTTAAACCTATGTCTACATTATAGGCAAACCTTTTATTTATCCAGGGCATTGACATGTATGAAGATGCAGGCACCATTCTCATCCTGCAGAGACCCTTTTGTGTAATGTCTGTCTTGCTTTAAATAGTTCTAAATTATGTAGCTATGTATGACATATCATGCTATTACTTTATTAGGAATTATCTTCTTGTAGAAATCAGCACAGAACTCAGAACATCTCTTTGCTAACTAAATTAAGTTGTTGCTATTTTTCTGTTTTTTTAATTTAAATGTATGTACTGATCAAGTTTATACCATCAAACACTGGAAATTAATTGATAACTAAATCTATATAGGTGTGTATGAAACACGCATACCTAGGAATGTGATTTTCCAATCTGTTATATTTATTTATTTATTTATTTGACATTTGTTTACCGGGAAAATCTGACTGGGCAAAAACACATTTTCAGCAGCGGCCTGGGGAGAAAAAGCTCCACAGACAAAATACAAAAATGACATAGATGTAAAGCAAAATGAGGCACATGCTACATAGATACAAGTAATTCAAAGCTTAATACATGGATATGTAGAAAAAAAGCAAAATACATGCACACATGCCACTGTTCCTTATCTACAAAAATTCTAACAGAAATTACAGTGTCAATAATATAGTCATGGGAATTATTAGATTAACAAGAAAGGTTTGAGTACAACTGAGTTGTGGAATAGCAATAGTTGATACCCCCCAAGTACAGCTTCTATCCCAGCTACAAACCACTCACTCCTTACTAAATAAACCCTCAGCATGTCCTTCCCTCTCCTCTCTAGTGTCCCTCTACAGTTCTACTTGTACTGTCCCTAGCTCCAATCAACTCCTTGACATATACAAACCTAATAAAAACAGGCAAACTACTTTAAAAAAACACTGTGTCCCAAGCCTGGAACAAACTCCCCCCAAATATTTGAAATATTAAATACACTAACAGCTTCAAAAATGAACTGAAAAACTACCTTGCAAACTGAAGCTCTGTTCCTACCTAACCTCTCCCCCCATTCTACCTGCCTTAATAGGTTCATAGGTTCATAGGTAAGTACTAGGCTATCTGCCCATGGGCATTTATAAGCCTAGCCACAGAGTGATGGCTTTCACCCCCCACCATTAGATTAGTAACCTGGGCCTCTGTCAACAGGGCTCCTGAAGTGATCCCAGGTAGAACTTACGATTACCCATCCACTCATCAAGATGGAGGAGCTCTGTCGAATATGGATTGGGATTCTATTCCAGAGTGAGGGGAGTCGCTGGGACAGGAATCTATTCCTCCAGCATGTCCTGTTTATTGTTGTACATAGGTTCAAGTCGCTAGAACGAGTGGTTCTGAGGGATCTCGTTTTTTTGAGGTGAAGCATGTCCATTAGTTCAGGGTTTGACATGGCCCTATAGGTCAGGCATAGGTCACCTCTGAGCAGACGGTAAGTGACTGAGAAGAGCTGGAGTTTTTTAGTCGTGCTTCATAGGGTAATTGTTTAAGGCCCTTAATCCTCTTAGTGAGGTATTTCTGTGGTCTTTCTAGTTGTTGCAGGTGTCTAGTGAGGTACATCCCAAATGGGGCATTGTACTCTATTATGGGCCTAATGAGTGAGGAGTAAAGGGGCACAATCACCTCCTTGGATCTGGATGAGAAACCCTTTGTGATAAGGTGTGCCACATAGAAGGATTTCCTGACCATTTTGGCTATGTGGTTATCAAAGGAGAACATGCTATCTACTTGGGTACCCAGGTCCCTAATTACTTCTTCTGTACTTAGTGGATTCCCATCTATGTGGTAGTTTGTAGGTACTTTGTTTTTCCCAAATGGGATTACTATGCATTTTTTGGCATTTAGCTTGAGACCGTGACTTTGACACCAGGTGTTTGTCTCTGTGAGACCCTTTTGCAGGATGTCTGTGTCAGCTTGAGAGTCAATTATTGCACCCAATTTACAGTCATCTGCGAACTTGGTTAGCTACAGTCCCTCCACCTTTGCCTGTACTTTGGAGAAATATATACCGAACAGGAGGGGTCCCAGGACTGAGCCCTGTGGGACTCCACTTGTGACTGGTTTAGAGTCAGACATGGCATCTGCCACTCTTACCATGTGGGTTCCGTCTGAGAGCCAATTGGAAACCTATCTCGTGACATGGGGGTTGATATTTAAGCTGGTGAGTTTGTCTATGATTCCTGAGTGTGGGATGGTGTCGTACACCTTAGCAAGGTCCAGATATGCTGTGTGGACCACCTTCCCTTCATCTATGGTCTTGGTAACTTTTTTGAAGAAGTCGACCAAGTTCAGGAGGCAAGATCTGCCTTTAACAAAGCCGAACTGGGTGGGGTCCAGTGTCTGGAGGTTCCCAATATCCCTGTTAACGAGCTCCATGATAATGCGTTCCATGGCTTTGCAGACCAAGCTAGTCAAGCTTATAGGGCGATAGTTCCCAGGGTCAGTTGTGGCACCACCTTTGTGGAGTGGTACGAATGTTGCTGTACGCCATTCTTTGGGTACATAGCTTGTAGATAGGCTGAGTTTGAATAGTGATTTGAGATGGGGGGGTTAGTTCATTTTGAAGCTTGTGTAAGACACAACCTGGGATAGCATCTGGTCCCATTGATGCTGTATTTTTGGCCTTTGCAATGGCTGTCTTTACTTGTGTGTCTGAGATATCTGGAGCGCCACATTCTTTTGGGATGGGTGCTAGCCCCTTTGGTGGAGTGGGGGGTGAAGTTTGCACTGAACTTGTCAGCCAGGGTGTTGGCAATGTCGGTTGGTTCAGTGTATTTATAGTCATTATGCACTAGCTCGGAGCATATCTGAGAGTTTGCCCCTAAACTCATGACATAGTTAAAGAAGGTCTTGTGGTTATCCTTAGAGTCATTGGCTATTTTTCTTTCGAAGTTGGCCTTGGATGATTTAATGAGGGAGTGCAGTTTTTTACTGATGTTAATCAGAGATGCCTTCTTATTTTGGGATTTTGTTCTATCTTGCAGGAGTTTCCTCCTTCTGTTGTAAAGTTTATTTATGGCTGGGGTCCACCAGACTGGCTTCCTCTTTTTTGAGGAGTTGGTCTTAGTTTTACTTGGGATGGCTCGGTCCATGCATTCTTGAAGGTGTTCATAGAATGCACTTGTAAAGGATTCTGCCGTTAGGTCATCATTTTCCATTTGATTGGGAGCTTTGAAACTTCCCACCTCAGTCTTGAGGAGTGTGAAGTTGGCTTTAGAGAAGTTTTTTACCTTGATTTCCTTGACTGGGGGGGGGCGGATGTGGATGTCCAGTGTGATTAGTTTGTGATCTGATCTTACCAATGATGAGTTTACCTCAGGTGTGGAACATAGGTTCCCCCGTGTTGGTGATGACCAGGTCCAGTATGTTGTCATCTCTTGTGGGAGTGGTGACCAGCTGTTCAAGGGCGTTTGAGTTTATAAACTCAAGGAGGCATTGGGCTAGGGCTTTTGAGCTTGAGTAGTTTTCCCAGTCAATGTTTGGATAGTTGAAGTCACCCAGTAGCATGGTGTTGGGTAGAATCTTCATACTTTCTAATGTTCTCAGGAATGCTACATGATGGTCCTGAGACAAGGTGGGAGATCTGTAGCAAGCTATAAATTGAACAGTCAATTTACCCACTGTCAGTTGCACTTGGATGGTCTCAGATTCCGCGTGCTGTGCTACTAACCTGGAGGTGTGGGTGTTCTTGATGAATATGGACACACCCCCTCCTTTTTTGTTCCAGTCCTGGTTTTGGGACCTAAAGGCATGGTAGGAGTTATAGCCTGGTAGTGCTGGGGTGCTCTCTGGAGCCTTGAACCAGGTTTCTGTCACTGCACATACGTTGATTTCTTCCATACTAAGGAGAGCCTTGAGTGCGTGCAGTTTGAGGTTTAGACTTCTGGCATTGAGCAGCATTACTCTCAGTTTTTGTTTATTATTGTTGTTTATGGAGGCGGGTTTGTCTTTTGAGCCTTGCCTAAAAAAGGCAGTATTGGGGCGGCAAGAGTCTTGGTCAGTATTCAAAAGCCCAGGGGCGACAGGTGCAAGCCATCTCTGGCTTGTCAACCATGTCATCCCAGGCTGACAAGTACTGGATCCCCTTTGAATGACACCAGTAGTTTAACCAATTGTTGAAACTGATCATTTTTTCTTCGTATGCTGGCATCATTTTGGGTGAGGGCAGGATGCTACTCAGAGTCAGAGTCATACCAGCCTGGGCTACATGGTCAGAGAGCTCCTCCATGTCTCTTCTCATGTAGTCCAGGGAGGTACGTCTCAGGTCATTTACGCCAACATGTACAATGACAGAGTCATATTTGTACTTGTGGAATGACCTGAGTGCACATGTTATGTGGCAGATTCTGGCACCCGACAGGCAGCTTACGGTAACCTTCTCCTTGTTCAGTCTAGTGAATGGGACGTCTGTGTGCCTGATGATAGAATCACCTATTACTAGTGTGTTAGGAGTGTTATTTAGCCTTAGGGGCTGTTTTTGCTTGGCACACTGATGTTGTGACGTATGTGTTACCTGGTTTCTGGGTTGCTTGGGTGTATGCTTAGGAGGTCTCTGTTGTTTAGGCAGGTTCTTATTTAGAGCCTCCGAGTATGTTTTTGCGTGTTTCTGAGAGTTGTTTTCTGGTGCAGCTATGGCTGGTCTATGTGAGTCTGGTAATGTGGTGCTAGTGTTGCCCTTCTCCTTGTGACTGGTTGATCCAGTCGTGGGTTGAGAGAGCTTAGCCTCCAGTTTGGCTGTGTAGCTGCATCTCTCACATATGTTTGTGTTGGTTGGGAGGAGGAGGGGGGTGTCTGTGTACATGAGGCAATTGTAACATTGTCTCATGATGCCCAGATTCATCAGCTGGACCGGAGAGCACACCTGAAGCTGTCCCTTGAACATGCCTGAATAGATGGTTGGGACTGTATTGCTGATTGGATGAGTAAATAGCCTTATACTTCCTGAGTATAGGGCTGAAGTGCAAGCTGTAAGCTAGTGCTAGTTTTAGTAAGTGCCAGTCTTAAATTGCCTTATTTCTAGTGCTGGATTGAAGTGTTTCAAGTTTCAAGGGAAAAACTGAAGTGCAGACTTCGTGGAGCCTGGGATAGTTTAACCGCAGCTAAACAGTGCTGCGCGGTGCGCAAACCCGTGCAAAACCGCGCTAAGTGGTTTTTATACCAGGGAGATCAAAAAGGATAGAAATTAGCCCAAAATAGCCAATGAGCTACACGTTTCTGAGCTGGGACCACTCCTACAGGGACAGATAGGCTGCTCAGAGTTCCCTCTCTCACAGTGAACAAGGAAGGCACCTAACTATCGAAGTATGATATGGGCAACACAGGAACCTTTACCACAGTCCTGGATTCAGCAAAGCCAGAAAACTGGACCAGACTAGTTCAGAAAGGCAGGAAAACAAGGAATTTTTTTTTTTTTTTCGGAAACAACAGAAATGTAGAGCTTAAATTACTTTAAATACACAGAGGAGGCTAGCGCACTTGAGTGTGTAGCCTGCGACTGTGTTACAGGTAACGTAAATGCAAAAACGATAAACAGCAACTTTTTTCAAGTGCAACAAAGAAATAAGTACAGTAAGCAATGCAGATATCACTAGGGATCCACAGAAGCGCTGAAAAGCCGCGTTTTAGGCGGAATTAGCGTTTCAGGGAAACAACAAGCAAAAACAATACTTAATCAAGTCCAAACCTTAAAACTTATATATTTTAGTTATATAGATTGAAAAATTTCTATTAGGTATCAGCTATCAGCTGCTTCATTGTACATATATTTTATTATATGTAAATAGGAACAATTCAATGCTACGTTGCCTCTCTAGATGGTTTTCTGTAATGCCAACATGGATATTGACTTGTTGTTGTAGACTTACAGAGGTATTTCATCTTCTGTTACTTAAACCTATCTCTGTACTTTAGAGCATTCTATGTAGCTTTGTACAGTCTTGTATTTATGTAATGTTTCACATTTTTTTGAGCTTTTCTCCTGGGGTCTCCACTGAAAATGGGCCTTTGACTCAGTTGGACTAACCCAGTTAACAAATGACAAATAAATAATAACAAATCTCAGTTTGTAGAGTATCAGAGTAGAAAAATGAAAGGTTAGATGGAAAAGCCTTTAACAGTAATAGAACAGAACAGAAAGATAGGGCAGTATGGAAGAATTAATATGACTAGCCAGGGCTGTGGCAGGGGCAGAAACAATTATTGAATAAACAGCTTTTGAGTATTTTTTTAAACTGGGCAGAGTTAGTTGTAGATCTGATAGTCTGAGGGAATGTGTTCCGGCTTTTGGCTATGTGATTTGAGTAAAGAACGCCCCCTGCAGTATTATTACCTTGGATATTTCTAATAGTGATTTATTAGAGGAATGTATGCCATGATTATTGGAATAATGTTGTAGTAAGTTTTGGAGGGTGTTTTATTTGTAATAGTGATTTATTAGAGGAATGTATGCCATGATTATTGGAATAAGGTTGTAGTAGGTTTTGGAGGGTGTTTTTTTCAGGTTGGTATAGAATTCTATGAGCCATTGTGAGCTGGATATAATACAAGAGATGAGGTAATTCTAACCAGGTGAGCTGTTTCAGAGCTAAGCAGTGGTGGGATCAACATGTAGAATCTGTAGTGAATTTTGTTATTCTTTTGTAGCAAGCTTCTAGTTTTCCTAAATTTTATTTTCTTTAGATTGGTGAGTATGGATGAAGCATAAAGGAATGTAGGTGAGTAGGTGGGTTCTAGTGATAGTGGCTTTTGTGTTATTGGTTAGGAATTGTTTGATTCTATATAGGGTGCATTATAATTAACAACAATGTCCGTGGTTCGAGGCTAAGCTTCCTTTATCTTTCCTGGATTGGGGCAAGGCTTAAAAATCATAAAGAAACATCATCAATCGGGGTGTATCATAAAAACTAAAAAAAAGTTGCATAATTATTCAAAAAGTTTATTAAGCATTTTAAAAATGACAGGGTTGGGGCTTGACATTTTTTTTGCTATTTTTTAGCCCACCCCATCCTAACAATCAATCAAGTCCCTTCCTCAGACTGTTAACTCTTTCATTTTCCTATTGATTTACCTTAGCCAAATTTAATTTCTGTCTGGAGTGAGAGTCAGGCTGAGGTGAGCTGTTATGCATGGGTGATTTGGATCGTTTCATTAAACCCTACCCTCAGTCCCACTGCCCCATTCTCAGCTAGCTGTAACATCTGTGTGAAACGGTTGTCAATTGAAAATCTGCTGATGCATTCTCCATACTTTAATGTAGGACTGGATCTTCTAGCCTCCAGTGCAGACTGTATCCCTAGGTGTTACCCCCCCAGATAGACAATTCAACATAATATTGCTTATCTCCCTTCCACTTGACTCTGCAGGGACTGGGCAAATACTCCAACCTGGGTGTCCAGAGTCAAAGCCAGGGATCCATCACTATGTACCACTGAGCTAGCCAGACTGTTAAGTCTTTACTATTTCTTTACTTTCTGCTTAACTTACTTTATATAATTTAGTATCATTTGGTATAAATTTCAAGGTTTACTGCTTTCTCCATTTGTTGAAGTGTTGCACAGAATTAAACACTAACATATAGTCATTGTCTTATTCTGTTTATGCAGACGTCTCTTTTATTCATTGCATTTGCCTAAATGGTCTGAGTCATGATTGAAAAGGGGTCCTATTTATTTACTTTGTAAAGAAATAATAAAAATAAAAAAATACAGGAGTATAACTTTAGTTAATAAGGTAGAGCCCAATAGTCAGCTTCAGAATATGCACGGCTTACAATAACACTTACTGTTTATATCTTCCTACACAATTGTATTAAGTTCTGTTTGTCCTGCATTATGAATGCTGCATGCGGTGGTGACGTCACATTTTTCATTCTTCTTAATCAGTGTTGATGGTTTTCTGTTACCATGTGGGAACTTCAAAAACATAGAAATTAGCATTCATTTATCTGTCAAGCCTGTCTTGAGCTGTCAGCCTTACTCAACTTCCATGCAGTCTGCAGCGTTATCAGCCTAGTGGCTGAGAGGCTGTAAATTTTATGATGTGGGCAGAAACATTACGTAAAACACAGCAGTACTGAGATTTATCTGGTTTGCAGGAGCCAGCAGTAGCAGAGAACTTAAAAACATGAAGTTGGCTGAAAGATAAAATAAGTTAAAAGCCATGCAAATGGCACGATGGGATTGGTTTTAGACATGCAGACTACAGTAAGACCAGAGTTTTTCTTCAGTTCTTGTTCTGTATTTATCCAGAATCTCATCTTTCTAGCCAAATCATGAGCTTTTCTAAGCATTTCCCAAATTACCAAACACTTGTAATAGCAGCTTGTGTTAAATACATGCATTGATAATCAGCACTTGCATCTGAATATCATTGTCTGTGGTATCAGTGCCCAGCAAAGATACAACAAATGCTTTTGGGGGTCAAACCTTATTAATATCAGGTGCTCAGGAGTGACTGCCATCTCCTAGTACCATATCTCTGGGGTTATACATCTCAAGGGTAGAGGATGTGATACATTTTCAGAATGTGCCTTCCAAAGATGAACCAGAATGTTACAGACTAGGCAGTTTATTCATGATATGCACAAATATATAATAAAGACTTGTGCCTTTTCCTTAGGACAAACAAAGGACTTTAGGTTGGCTGGTGATATTAGCTTGGCATAAGAAAGTCATGTGACAGCAACATGATGGATTTTTGAGTTTCAAGGACCTTCTACAAGGAACAGGTAAGTGTTTTGTACCTGGACTTCAGTGAAGTATTTAATTCAGTGTCTCATGGCAAATTGACAACTGAAGGACAGAAGAACTGCCTGTTAAGCAAATGTTGACTAAATGGCAGAAGTGCATTATATACTTCTTAGCAACTCCTACAATCAGTTCAGTGACTGAAAAATATCCTTCTCATTAGAAATGTAGGATCATTCTTAGAAAATATGTGTGTATGTGTATGTGTGTGGGGGGTGAGACATCTAGACATATGTTTGCTGCTTTATTTAATGACTCGGAAGCATACAGTACAATGGACATACAGGTGCAGTTTAACATTTGTGCTAACTGCTTAAAGGTATAATTTTCAGAGAAGATACTGGAACATGGAGATAGGTTTGAAGACCCTGGTTGTACTATTTAGTTCTTTGTCACTATCCCTTGATATATAGACATATACATTTATATATACCCCATACGGTTTACACAAGACTGTTTACAACTTTTGGTTACTGTTGGCAAGTCACAGCCATTATTCTCATACTAATTCACAGCTGATAAATAGTGGACATAAGTCCTTATAATTACTGTCCATTATGTCAGTGATTCTACCTCCATTAACGACTGACCGCCTGGCCCCAAAACTGATATTACTGAACCAAACCAGTCTTCCATTGTATCAGAGACTCTTTCCATTACTGACTACCAGGACCCAAAACTGATAACTTTCCAAACAACTTCTCCATAACATTTGCCATTACATCAGTGATTGTCTCTGTTAGTCTATGGCACGCCCTAAAACTGAGAGTTACCAGACACAAGTACCCATAATTATTCTCATTATTTTAGGGACTGTCTTAGAATGACATGCCCTAAAACCGAGAGTTACCAGACACAAGTACCCATATTTATTCTCATTATTTTAGGGACTGTCTTAGAATGACATGCCCTAAAACCGAGAGTTACCAGACACCAGTACCCATATTTATTCTCATTATTTTAGGGACTGTCTTAGAATGACATGCCCTAAAACCGAGAGATACCAGACACAAGTACCCATAATTATTCTCATTATTTTAGGGACTGTCTTAGAATGACATGCACTAAAACCGAGAGTTACCAGACACAAGTACCCACAATTATTCTCATTATTTTAGGGACTGTCTTAGAATGACATGCCCTAAAACTGAGAATTACCAGACACAAGTACCCATAATTATTCTCATTATTTTAGGGACTGTCTTAGAATGACATGCCCTAAAACCGAGAGTTACCAGACACAAGTACCCATAATTATTCTCATTATTTTAGGGACTGTCTTAGAATGAGATGCCCTAAAACTGAGAATTACCAGACACAAGTACCCATAATTATTCTCATTATTTTAGGGACTGTCTTAGAATGACATGCCCTAAAACCGAGAGTTACCAGACACAAGTACCCATAATTATTCTCATTATTTTAGGGACTGTCTTAGAATGACATGCCCTAAAACCGAGTTACCAGACACAAGTACCTATAATTATTCTCATTATTTTAGGGACTGTCTTAGAATGACATGCCCTAAAACTGAGAATTACCAGACACAAGTACCCATAATTATTCTCATTATTTTAGGGACTGTCTTAGAATGACATGCCCTAAAACTGAGAATTACCAGACACAAGTACCCATAATTATTCTCATTATTTTAGGGACTGTCTTAGAATGACATGCCCTAAAACCGAGAGTTACCAGACACAAGTACCCATAATTATTCTCATTATTTTAGGGACTGTCTTAGAATGACATGCCCTAAAACTGAGAGTTACCAGACACAAGTACCCATAATTATTCTCATTATTTTAGGGACTGTCTTAGAATGACATGCCCTAAAACTGAGAGTTACCAGACACAAGTACCCATAATTATTCTCATTATTTTTGGGACTGTCTTAGAATGACATGCCCTAAAACTGGGAATTACCAGACACAAGTACCCATAATTATTCTCATTATTTTAGGGACTGTCTTAGAATGACATGCCCTAAAACCGAGAGTTACCAGACACAAGTACCCATAATTATTCTCATTATTTTAGGGACTGTCTTAGAATGACATGCCCTAAAACTGAGAGTTACCAGACACAAGTACCCATAATTATTCTCATTATTTTAGGGACTGTCTTAGAATGACATGCCCTAAAACTGAGAATTACCAGACACAAGTACCCATAATTATTCTCATTATTTTAGGGACTGTCTTAGTATGACATGCCCTAAAACTGAGAATTACCAAACACAAGTACCCATAATTATTCTCATTATTTTAGGGACTGTCTTAGAATGACATGCCCTAAAACTAGAATTACCAGACACAAGTACCCATAATTATTCTCATTATTTTAGGGACTGTCTTAGAATGACATGCCCTAAAACTAGAATTACCAGACACAAGTACCCATAATTATTCTCATTGTTTTAGGGACTGTCTTAGAATGACATGCCCTAAAACCGAGAGTTACCAGACACAAGTACCCATAATTATTCTGATTATTTTAGGGACTGTCTTAGAATGACATGCCCTAAAACCGAGAGTTACCAGACACAAGTACCCATAATTATTCTCATTATTTTAGGGACTGTCTTAGAATGACATGCCCTAAAACTGAGAGTTACCAGACACAAGTACCCATAATTATTCTCATTATTTTAGGGACTGTCTTAGAATGACATGCCCTAAAACCGAGTTACCAGACACAAGTACCCATAATTATTCTCATTATTTTAGGGACTGTCTTAGAATGACATGCCCTAAAACAGAGAGTTACCAGACATAAGTACCCATAATTACTCTCATTATTTTAGGGACTGTCTTAGAATGACATGCCCTAAAACCGAGAGTTACCAGACACAAGTACCCATAATTATTCTCATTATTTTAGGGACTGTCTTAGAATGACATGCCCTAAAACCGAGAGTTACCAGACACAAGTACCCATAATTATTCTCATTATTTTAGGGACTGTCTTAGAATGACATGCCCTAAAACTGAGAGTTACCAGACACAAGTACCCATAATTATTCTCTTTATTTTAGGGACTGTCTTAGAATGACATGCCCTAAAACCGAGAGTTACCAGACACAAGTACCCATAATTATTCTCATTATTTTAGGGACTGTCTTAGAATGACATGCCCTAAAACCGAGAGTTACCAGACACAAGCACCCATAATTATTCTCATTATTTTAGGGACTGTCTTAGAATGACATGCCCTAAAACCGAGAGTTACCAGACACAAGTACCTATAATTATTCTCATTATTTTAGGGACTGTCTTAGAATGACATGCCCTAAAACTGAGAATTACCAGACACAAGTACCCATAATTATTCTCATTATTTTAGGGACTGTCTTAGAATGACATGCCCTAAAACTGAGAGTTACCAGACACAAGTACCCATAATTATTCTCATTATTTTAGGGACTGTCTTAGAATGACTTGCCCTAAAACCGAGAGTTACCAGACACAAGTACCCATAATTATTCTCATTATTTTAGGGACTGTCTTAGAATGACATGCCCTAAAACAGAGAGTTACCAGACATAAGTACCCATAATTACTCTCATTATTTTAGGGACTGTCTTAGAATGACATGCCCTAAAACCGAGAGTTACCAGACACAAGTACCCATAATTATTCTCATTATTTTAGGGACTGTCTTAGAATGACATGCCCTAAAACCGAGAGTTACCAGACACAAGTACCCATAATTATTCTCATTATTTTAGGGACTGTCTTAGAATGACATGCCCTAAAACCGAGAGTTACCAGACACAAGTACCCATAATTATTCTCATTATTTTAGGGACTGTCTTAGAATGACATGCCCTAAAACCGAGTTACCAGACACAAGTACCTATAATTATTCTCATTATTTTAGGGACTGTCTTAGAATGACATGCCCTAAAACTGAGAATTACCAGACACAAGTACCCATAATTATTCTCATTATTTTAGGGACTGTCTTAGAATGACATGCCCTAAAACTGAGAATTACCAGACACAAGTACCCATAATTATTCTCATTATTTTAGGGACTGTCTTAGAATGACATGCCCTAAAACCGAGAGTTACCAGACACAAGTACCCATAATTATTCTCATTATTTTAGGGACTGTCTTAGAATGACATGCCCTAAAACTGAGAGTTACCAGACACAAGTACCCATAATTATTCTCATTATTTTAGGGACTGTCTTAGAATGACATGCCCTAAAACTGAGAGTTACCAGACACAAGTACCCATAATTATTCTCATTATTTTTGGGACTGTCTTAGAATGACATGCCCTAAAACTGGGAATTACCAGACACAAGTACCCATAATTATTCTCATTATTTTAGGGACTGTCTTAGAATGACATGCCCTAAAACCGAGTTACCAGACACAAGTACCCATAATTATTCTCATTATTTTAGGGACTGTCTTAGAATGACATGCCCTAAAACTGAGAGTTACCAGACACAAGTACCCATAATTATTCTCATTATTTTAGGGACTGTCTTAGAATGACATGCCCTAAATCTGAGAATTACCAGACACAAGTACCCATAATTATTCTCATTATTTTAGGGACTGTCTTAGTATGACATGCCCTAAAACTGAGAATTACCAAACACAAGTACCCATAATTATTCTCATTATTTTAGGGACTGTCTTAGAATGACATGCCCTAAAACTAGAATTACCAGACACAAGTACCCATAATTATTCTCATTATTTTAGGGACTGTCTTAGAATGACATGCCCTAAAACTAGAATTACCAGACACAAGTACCCATAATTATTCTCATTGTTTTAGGGACTGTCTTAGAATGACATGCCCTAAAACCGAGAGTTACCAGACACAAGTACCCATAATTATTCTCATTATTTTAGGGACTGTCTTAGAATGACATGCCCTAAAACCGAGAGTTACCAGACACAAGTACCCATAATTATTCTCATTATTTTAGGGACTGTCTTAGAATGACATGCCCTAAAACTGAGTTACCAGACACAAGTACCCATAATTATTCTCATTATTTTAGGGACTGTCTTAGAATGACATGCCCTAAAACCGAGAGTTACCAGACACAAGTACCCATAATTATTCTCATTATTTTAGGGACTGTCTTAGAATGACATGCCCTAAAACAGAGAGTTACCAGACATAAGTACCCATAATTACTCTCATTATTTTAGGGACTGTCTTAGAATGACATGCCCTAAAACCGAGAGTTACCAGACACAAGTACCCATAATTATTCTCATTATTTTAGGGACTGTCTTAGAATGACATGCCCTAAAACCGAGTTACCAGACACAAGTACCCATAATTATTCTCATTATTTTAGGGACTGTCTTAGAATGACATGCCCTAAAACTGAGAGTTACCAGACACAAGTACCCATAATTATTCTCTTTATTTTAGGGACTGTCTTAGAATGACATGCCCTAAAACCGAGAGTTACCAGACACAAGTACCCATAATTATTCTCATTATTTTAGGGACTGTCTTAGAATGACATGCCCTAAAACCGAGAGTTACCAGACACAAGCACCCATAATTATTCTCATTATTTTAGGGACTGTCTTAGAATGACATGCCCTAAAACCGAGAGTTACCAGACACAAGTACCTATAATTATTCTCATTATTTTAGGGACTGTCTTAGAATGACATAACCTAAAACTGAGAATTACCAGACACAAGTACCCATAATTATTCTCATTATTTTAGGGACTGTCTTAGAATGACATGCCCTAAAACTGAGAGTTACCAGACACAAGTACCCATAATTATTCTCATTATTTTAGGGACTGTCTTAGAATGACATGCCCTAAAACCGAGAGTTACCAGACACAAGTACCCATAATTATTCTCATTATTTTAGGGACTGTCTTAGAATGACATGCCCTAAAACAGAGAGTTACCAGACATAAGTACCCATAATTACTCTCATTATTTTAGGGACTGTCTTAGAATGACATGCCCTAAAACCGAGAGTTACCAGACACAAGTACCCATAATTATTCTCATTATTTTAGGGACTGTCTTAGAATGACATGCCCTAAAACCGAGAGTTACCAGACACAAGTACCCATAATTATTCTCATTATTTTAGGGACTGTCTTAGAATGACATGCCCTATAACTGAGAGTTACCAGACACAAGTACCCGTAATTATTCTCTTTATTTTAGGGACTGTCTTAGAATGACATGCCCTAAAACCGAGAGTTACCAGACACAAGTACCCATAATTATTCTCATTATTTTAGGGACTGTCTTAGAATGACATGCCCTAAAACCGAGTTACCAGACACAAGTACCCATAATTATTCTCATTATTTTAGGGACTGTCTTAGAATGACATGCCCTAAAACCGAGAGTTACCAGACACAAGTACCTATAATTATTCTCATTATTTTAGGGACTGTCTTAGAATGACATGCCCTAAAACTGAGAATTACCAGACACAAGTACCCATAATTATTCTCATTATTTTAGGTACTGTCTTAGAAGGACATGCCCTAAAACTGAGAATTACCAGACACAAGTACCCATAATTATTCTCATTATTTTAGGGACTGTCTTAGAATGACATGCCCTAAAACCGAGAGTTACCAGACACAAGTACCCATAAATATTCTCATTATTTTAGGGACTGTCTTAGAATGACATGCCCTAAAACCGAGAGTTACCAGATACAAGTACCCATAATTATTTTCATTATTTTAGGGACTGTCTTAGAATGACATGCCCTAAAACTGAGAATTACCAGACACAAGTACCCATAATTATTCTCATTATTTTAGGGACTGTCTTAGAATGACATGCCCTAAAACCGAGAGTTACCAGACACAAGTACCCATAATTATTCTCATTATTTTAGGGACTGTCTTAGAATGACATGCCCTAAAACCGAGAGTTACCAGACACAAGTACCCATAATTATTCTCATTATTTTAGGGACTGTCTTAGAATGACATGCCCTAAAACTGAGAGTTACCAGACACAATTACCCATAATTATTCTCATTATTTTAGGGACTGTCTTAGAATGACATGCCTTAAAACCGAGAGTTACCAGACACAAGTACCCATAATTATTCTCATTATTTTAGGGACTGTCTTAGAATGACATGCCCTAAAACTGAGAGTTACCAGACACAAGTACCCATAATTATTCTCATTATTTTAGGGACTATCTTAGAATGACATGCCCTAAAACCGAGAATTACCAAACACAAGTACCCATAATTATTCTCATTATTTTAGGGACTGTCTTAGAATGACATGCCCTAAAACTGAGAATTACCAGACACAAGTACCCATAATTATTCTCATTGTTTTAGGGACTGTCTTAGAATGACATGCCCTAAAACTGAGAATTACCAGACACAAGTACCCATAATTATTCTCATTATTTTAGGGACTGTCTTAGAATGACATGCCCTAAAACTGAGAATTACCAGACACAAGTACCCATAATTATTCTCATTATTTTAGGGACTGTCTTAGAATGACATGCCCTAAAACTGATAATTACCAGACACAAGTACCCATAATTATTCTCATTATTTTAGGGACTGTCTTAGAATGACATGCCCTAAAACCGAGAGTTACCAGACACAAGTACCCATAATTATTCTCATTATTTTAGGGACTGTCTTCGAATGACATGCCCTAAAACTGATAATTACCAGACCCAAGTACCCATAATTATTCTCATTATTTTAGGGACTGTCTTAGAATGACATGCCCTAAAACCGAGAGTTACCAGACACAAGTACCCATAATTATTCTCATTATTTTAGGGACTGTCTTAGAATGACATGCCCTAAAACCGAGAGTTACCAGGCACAAGTACCCATAATTATTCTCATTATTTTAGGGACTGTCTTAGAATGACATGCCCTAAAACCGAGAGTTACCAGACACAAGTACCCATAATTATTCTCATTATTTTAGGGACTGTCTTAGAATGACATGCCCTAAAACCGAGAATTACCAGACACAAGTACCCATAATTATTCTCATTATTTTAGGGACTGTCTTAGAATGACATGCCCTAAAACCGAGAGTTACCTGACACAAGTACCCATAATTATTCTCATTATTTTAGGGACTGTCTTAGAATGACATGCCCTAAAACCGAGAGTTACCAGACACAAGTACCCATAATTATTCTCATTATTTTAGGGACTGTCTTAGAATGACATGCCCTAAAACTGATAATTACCAGACACAAGTACCCATAATTATTCTCATTATTTTAGGGACTGTCTTAGAATGACATGCCCTAAAACTGAGAATTACCAAACACAAGTACCCATAATTATTCTCATTATTTTAGAGACTGTTTTAGAATGACATGCCCTAAAACTGAGAGTTACCAGACACAAGTACGCATAATTATTCTCATTATTTTAGGGACTGTCTTAGAATGACATGCCCTAAAACTGAGAATTACCAGACACAAGTACCCATAATTATTCTCATTGTTTTAGGGACTTTCTTAGAATGACATGCCCTAAAACTGATAATTACCAGACACAAGTACCCATAATTATTCTCATTATTTTAGGGACTGTCTTAGAATGACATGCCCTAAAACCGAGAGTTACCAGACACAAGTACCCATAATTATTCTCATTATTTTAGGGACTGTCTTAGAATGACATGCTTTAAAACTGAGAATTACCAGACATAAGTACCCATAATTATTCTCATTATTTTAGGGACTGTCTTAGAATGACATGCCCTAAAACCGAGAGTTACCAGACACAAGTACCCATAATTATTCTCATTATTTTAGGGACTGTCTTAGAATGACATGCCCTAAAACTGATAATTACCAGACACAAGTACCCATAATTATTCTCATTATTTTAGGGACTGTCTTAGAATGACATGCCCTAAAACCGAGAGTTACCAGACACAAGTACCCATAATTATTCTCATTATTTTAGGGACTGTCTTAGAATGACATGCCCTAAAACTGAGAGTTACCAGACACAAGTACCCATAATTATTCTCATTATTTTAGGGACTGTCTTAGAATGACATGCCCTAAAACCGAGAGTTACCAGACACAAGTACCCATAATTATTCTCATTATTTTAGGGACTGTCTTAGAATGACATGCCCTAAAACTGAGAGTTACCAGACACAAGTACTCATAATTATTCTCATTATTTTAGGGACTGTCTTAGAATGACATGCCCTAAAACCGAGAGTTACCAGACACAAGTACCCATAATTATTCTCATTATTTTAGGGCTGTCTTAGAATGACATGCCCTAAAACCGAGAGTTACCAGACACAAGTAACTATAATTATTCTCATTATTTTAGGGACTGTCTTAGAATGACATGCCCTAAAACTGAGAATTACCAGACACAAGTACCCATAATTATTCTCATTATTTTAGGGACTGTCTTAGAATGACATGCCCTAAAACTGAGAATTACCAGACACAAGTACCCATAATTATTCTCATTATTTTAGGGACTGTCTTAGAATGACATGCCCTAAAACCGAGAGTTACCAGACACAAGTGCCCATAATTATTCTCATTATTTTAGGGACTGTCTTAGAATGACATGCCCTAAAACCGAGAGTTACCAAATACACGTACCCATAATTATTCTCATTATTTTAGGGACTGTCTTAGAATGACATGCCCTAAAACTGAGAATTACCAGACACAAGTACCCATAATTATTCTCATTATTTTAGGGACTGTCTTAGAATGACATGCCCTAAAACCGAGAGTTACCAGACACAAGTACCCATAATTATTCTCATTATTTTAGCGACTGTCTTAGAATGACATGCCCTAAAACTGAGAGTTACCAGACACAATTACCCATAATTATTCTCATTATTTTAGGGACTGTCTTAGAATGACATGCCCTAAAACCGAGAGTTACCAGACACACGTACCCATAATTATTCTCATTATTTTAGGGACTGTCTTAGAATGACATGCCCTAAAACTGAGAGCTACCAGACACAAGTACCCATAATTATTCTCATTATTTTAGGGACTGCCTTAGAATGACATGCCCTAAAACTGAGAACTACCAGACACAAGTACCCATAATTATTCTCATTATTTTAGGGACTGTCTTAGAATGACATGCCCTAAAACTGAATTATTAGACACCTAGTACCCATAATTATTCTCATTGTTTTAGGGACTGTCTTAGAATGACATGCCCTAAAACTGAGAATTACCAGACAAAAGTACCCATAATTTTTCTCATTATTTTAGGGACTGTCTTAGAATGACATGCCCTAAAACTGAGAATTACCAGACACAAGTACCCATAATTATTCTCATTATTTTAGGGACTGTCTTAGAATGACATGCCCTAAAACTGATAATTACCAGACACAAGTACCCATAATTATTCTCATTATTTTAGGGACTGTCTTAGAATGACATGCCCTAAAACCGAGAGTTACCAGACACAAGTACCCATAATTATTCTCATTATTTTAGGGACTGTCTTCGAATGACATGCCCTAAAACTGATAATTACCAGACACAAGTACCCATAATTATTCTCATTATTTTAGGGACTGTCTTAGAATGACATGCCCTAAAACCGAGAGTTACCAGACGCAAGTACCCATAATTATTCTCATTATTTTAGGGACTGTCTTAGAATGACATGCCCTAAAACCGAGAGTTACCAGACACAAGTACCCATAATTATTCTCATTATTTTAGGGACTGTCTTAGAATGACATGCCCTAAAACCGAGAGTTACCAGACACAAGTACCCATAATTATTCTCATTATTTTAGGGACTGTCTTAGAATGACATGCCCTAAAACTGAGAATTACCAGACACAAGTACCCATAATTATTCTCATTATTTTAGGGACTGTCTTAGAATGACATGCCCTAAAACCGAGAGTTACCTGACACAAGTACCCATAATTATTCTCATTATTTTAGGGACTGTCTTAGAATGACATGCCCTAAAACCGAGAGTTACCAGACACAAGTACCCATAATTATTCTCATTATTTTCGGGACTGTCTTAGAATGACATGCCCTAAAACTGATAATTACCAGACACAAGTACCCATAATTATTCTCATTATTTTAGGGACTGTCTTAGAATGACATGCCCTAAAACTGAGAATTACCAAACACAAGTACCCATAATTATTCTCATTATTTTAGAGACTGTTTTAGAATGACATGCCCTAAAACTGAGAGTTACCAGACACAAGTCGCATAATTATTCTCATTATTTTAGGGACTGTCTTAGAATGACATGCCCTAAAACTGAGAATTACCAGACACAAGTACCCATAATTATTCTCATTATTTTAGGGACTGTCTTAGAATGACATGCCCTAAAACTGAGAATTACCAGACACAAGTACCCATAATTATTCTCATTATTTTAGGGACTGTCTTAGAATGACATGCCCTAAAACTGATAATTACCAGACACAAGTACCCATAATTATTCTCATTATTTTAGGGACTGTCTTAGAATGACATGCCCTAAAACCGAGAGTTACCAGACACAAGTACCCATAATTATTCTCATTATTTTAGGGACTGTCTTAGAATGACATGCCCTAAAACTGAGAATTACCAGACACAAGTACCCATAATTATTCTCATTATTTTAGGGACTGTCTTAGAATGACATGCCCTAAAACTGAGAATTACCAGACACAAGTACCCATAATTATTCTCATTATTTTAGGGACTGTCTTAGAATGACATGCCCTAAAACCGAGTTACCAGACACAAGTACCCATAATTATTCTCATTATTTTAGGGACTGTCTTAGAATGACATGCCCTAAAACCGAGAGTTACCAGACACAAGTACCCATAATTATTCTCATTATTTTAGGGACTGTCTTAGAATGACATGCCCTAAAACCGAGAGTTACCAGACACAAGTACCCATAATTATTCTCATTATTTTAGGGACTGTCTTAGAATGACATGCCCTAAAACTGAGATTACCAGACACAAGTACCCATAATTATTCTCATTATTTTAGGGACTGTCTTAGAATGACATGCCCTAAAACCGAGTTACCAGACACAAGTACCTATAATTATTCTCATTATTTTAGGGACTGTCTTAGAATGACATGCCCTAAAACTGAGAATTACCAGACACAAGTACCCATAATTATTCTCATTATTTTAGGGACTGTCTTAGAATGACATGCCCTAAAACTGAGAATTACCAGACACAAGTACCCATAATTATTCTCATTATTTTAGGGACTGTCTTAGAATGACATGCCCTAAAACTGAGTTACCAGACACAAGTACCCATAATTATTCTCATTATTTTAGGGACTGTCTTAGAATGACATGCCCTAAAACCGAGAGTTACCAGACACAAGTACCCATAATTATTCTCATTATTTTAGGGACTGTCTTAGAATGACATGCCCTAAAACTGAGAATTACCAGACACAAGTACCCATAATTATTCTCATTATTTTAGGGACTGTCTTAGAATGACATGCCCTAAAACCGAGAGTTACCAGACACAAGTACCATAATTATTCTCATTATTTTAGGGACTGTCTTAGAATGACATGCCCTAAAACTGAGGTTACCAGACACAAGTACCCATAATTATTCTCATTATTTTAGGGACTGTCTTAGAATGACATGCCCTAAAACGAGAGTTACCAGACACAAGTACCCATAATTATTCTCATTATTTTAGGGACTGTCTTAGAATGACATGCCCTAAAAGTGAGAATTACCAGACACAAGTACGCATAATTATTCTCATTATTTTAGGGACTGTCTTAGAATGACATGCCCTAAAACTGAGAATTACCAGACACAAGTACCCATAATTATTCTCATTATTTTAGGGACTGTCTTAGAATGACATGCCCTAAAACCGAGAATTACCAGACACAAGTACCCATAATTATTCTCATTATTTTAGGGACTGTCTTAGAATGACATGCCCTAAAACTGAGAATTACCAGACACAAGTACCCATAATTATTCTCATTATTTTAGGGACTGTCTTAGAATGACATGCCCTAAAACTGAGAATTACCAGACACAAGTACCCATAATTATTCTCATTATTTTAGGGACTGTCTTAGAATGACATGCCCTAAAACTGATAATTACCAGACACAAGTACCCATAATTATTCTCATTATTTTAGGGACTGTCTTAGAATGACATGCCCTAAAACTGAGAGTTACCAGACACAAGTACCCATAATTATTCTCATTATTTTAGGGACTGTCTTCGAATGACATGCCCTAAAACTGATAATTACCAGACACAAGTACCCATAATTATTCTCATTATTTTAGGGACTGTCTTAGAATGACATGCCCTAAAACCGAGAGTTACCAGACACAAGTACCCATAATTATTCTCATTATTTTAGGGACTGTCTTAGAATGACATGCCCTAAAACCGAGAGTTACCAGACACAAGTACCCATAATTATTCTCATTATTTTAGGGACTGTCTTAGAATAACATGCCCTAAAACCGAGTTACCAGACACAAGTACCCATAATTATTCTCATTATTTTAGGGACTGTCTTAGAATGACATGCCCTAAAACTGAGAATTACCAGACACAAGTACCCATAATTATTCTCATTATTTTAGGGACTGTCTTAGAATGACATGCCCTAAAACCGAGAATTACCAGACACAAGTACCCATAATTATTCTCATTATTTTAGGGACTGTCTTAGAATGACATGCCCTAAAACTGAGAATTACCAGACACAAGTACCCATAATTATTCTCATTATTTTAGGGACTGTCTTAGAATGACATGCCCTAAAACTGATAATTACCAGACACAAGTACCCATAATTATTCTCATTATTTTAGGGACTGTCTTAGAATGACATGCCCTAAAACTGAGATTACCAGACACAAGTACCCATAATTATTCTCATTATTTTAGGGACTGTCTTAGAATGACATGCCCTAAAACTGAGAGTTACCAGACACAAGTACCCATAATTATTCTCATTATTTTAGGGACTGTCTTAGAATGACATGCCCTAAAACTGAGAATTACCAGACACAAGTACCCATAATTATTCTCATTATTTTAGGGACTGTCTTAGAATGACATGCCCTAAAACCGAGAGTTACCAGACACAAGTACCCATAATTATTCTCATTATTTTAGGGACTGTCTTAGAATGACATGCCCTAAAACTGAGAGTTACCAGACACAAGTACCATAATTATTCTCATTATTTTAGGGACTGTCTTAGAATGACATGCCCTAAAACCGAGAGTTACCAGACACAAGTACCCATAATTATTCTCATTATTTTAGGGACTGTCTTAGAATGACATGCCCTAAAACTGAGAATTACCAGACACAAGTACCCATAATTATTCTCATTATTTTAGGGACTGTCTTAGAATGACATGCCCTAAAACTGAGAATTACCAGACACAAGTACCCATAATTATTCTCATTATTTTAGGGACTGTCTTAGAATGACATGCCCTAAAACTGAGAATTACCAGACACAAGTACCCATAATTATTCTCATTATTTTAGGGACTGTCTTAGAATGACATGCCCTAAAACTGATAATTACCAGACACAAGTACCCATAATTATTCTCATTATTTTAGGGACTGTCTTAGAATGACATGCCCTAAAACTGAGAATTACCAGACACAAGTACCCATAATTATTCTCATTATTTTAGGGACTGTCTTCGAATGACATGCCCTAAAACTGATAATTACCAGACACAAGTACCCATAATTATTCTCATTATTTTAGGGACTGTCTTAGAATGACATGCCCTAAAACTGAGAATTACCAGACACAAGTACCCATAATTATTCTCATTATTTTAGGGACTGTCTTAGAATGACATGCCCTAAAACCGAGAGTTACCAGACACAAGTACCCATAATTATTCTCATTATTTTAGGGACTGTCTTAGAATGACATGCCCTAAAACCGAGAGTTACCAGACACAAGTACCCATAATTATTCTCATTATTTTAGGGACTGTCTTAGAATGACATGCCCTAAAACCGAGAGTTACCAGACACAAGTACCCATAATTATTCTCATTATTTTAGGGACTGTCTTAGAATGACATGCCCTAAAACTGAGAATTACCAGACACAAGTACCCATAATTATTCTCATTATTTTAGGGACTGTCTTAGAATGACATGCCCTAAAACTGAGAATTACCAGACACAAGTACCCATAATTATTCTCATTATTTTAGGGACTGTCTTAGAATGACATGCCCTAAAACCGAGAATTACCAGACACAAGTACCCATAATTATTCTCATTATTTTAGGGACTGTCTTAGAATGACATGCCCTAAAACCGAGAGTTACCAGACACAAGTACCCATAATTATTCTCATTATTTTAGGGACTGTCTTAGAATGACATGCCCTAAAACTGAGAATTACCAGACACAAGTACCCATAATTATTCTCATTATTTTAGGGACTGTCTTAGAATGACATGCCCTAAAACCGAGAGTTACCAGACACAAGTACCCATAATTATTCTCATTATTTTAGGGACTGTCTTAGAATGACATGCCCTAAAACCGAGAGTTACCAGACACAAGTACCCATAATTATTCTCATTATTTTTAGGGACTGTCTTAGAATGACATGCCCTAAAACTGAGAATTACCAGACACAAGTACCCATAATTATTCTCATTATTTTAGGGACTGTCTTAGAATGACATGCCCTAAAACTGAGAATTACCAGACACAAGTACCCATAATTATTCTCATTATTTTAGGGACTGTCTTAGAATGACATGCCCTAAAACTGAGAGTTACCAGACACAAGTACCCATAATTATTCTCATTATTTTAGGGACTGTCTTAGAATGACATGCCCTAAAACTGAGAGTTACCAGACACAAGTACCCATAATTATTCTCATTATTTTAGGGACTGTCTTAGAATGACATGCCCTAAAACTGAGAATTACCAGACACAAGTACCCATAATTATTCTCATTATTTTAGGGACTGTCTTAGAATGACATGCCCTAAAACTGAGAGTTACCAGACACAAGTACCCATAATTATTCTCATTATTTTAGGGACTGTCTTAGAATGACATGCCCTAAAACCGAGAGTTACCAGACACAAGTACCCATAATTATTCTCATTATTTTTAGGGACTGTCTTAGAATGACATGCCCTAAAACCGAGAGTTACCAGACACAAGTACCCATAATTATTCTCATTATTTTAGGGACTGTCTTAGAATGACATGCCCTAAAACTGAATTACCAGACACAAGTACCCATAATTATTCTCATTATTTTAGGGACTGTCTTAGAATGACATGCCCTAAAACTGAGAATTACCAGACACAAGTACCCATAATTATTCTCATTATTTTAGGGACTGTCTTAGAATGACATGCCCTAAAACTGAGAATTACCAGACACAAGTACCCATAATTATTCTCATTATTTTAGGGACTGTCTTAGAATGACATGCCCTAAAACTGAGAATTACCAGACACAAGTACCCATAATTATTCTCATTATTTTAGGGACTGTCTTAGAATGACATGCCCTAAAACTGAGAATTACCAGACACAAGTACCCATAATTATTCTCATTATTTTAGGGACTGTCTTAGAATGACATGCCCTAAAACTGAGAGTTACCAGACACAAGTACCCATAATTATTCTCATTATTTTAGGGACTGTCTTAGAATGACATGCCCTAAAACCGAGTTACCAGACACAAGTACCCATAATTATTCTCATTATTTTAGGGACTGTCTTAGAATGACATGCCCTAAAACTGAGAATTACCAGACACAAGTACCCATAATTATTCTCATTATTTTAGGGACTGTCTTAGAATGACATGCCCTAAAACTGAGAATTACCAGACACAAGTACCCATATTTATTCTCATTATTTTAGGGACTGTCTTAGAATGACATGCCCTAAAACCGAGTTACCAGACACAAGTACCCATAATTATTCTCATTATTTTAGGGACTGTCTTAGAATGACATGCCCTAAAACCGAGTTACCAGACACAAGTACCCATAATTATTCTCATTATTTTAGGGACTGTCTTAGAATGACATGCCCTAAAACTGAGAATTACCAGACACAAGTACCCATAATTATTCTCATTATTTTAGGGACTGTCTTAGAATGACATGCCCTAAAACCGAGTTACCAGACACAAGTACCCATAATTATTCTCATTATTTTAGGGACTGTCTTAGAATGACATGCCCTAAAACCGAGAGTTACCAGACACAAGTACCCATAATTATTCTCATTATTTTAGGGACTGTCTTAGAATGACATGCCCTAAAACTGAGAGTTACCAGACACAAGTACCCATAATTATTCTCATTATTTTAGGGACTGTCTTAGAATGACATGCCCTAAAACTGAGGATTACCAGACACAAGTACCCATAATTATTCTCATTATTTTAGGGACTGTCTTAGAATGACATGCCCTAAAACTGAGAGTTACCAGACACAAGTACCCATAATTATTCTCATTATTTTAGGGACTGTCTTAGAATGACATGCCCTAAAACTGAGAGTTACCAGACACAAGTACCCATAATTATTCTCATTATTTTTAGGGACTGTCTTAGAATGACATGCCCTAAAACCGAGAATTACCAGACACAAGTACCCATAATTATTCTCATTATTTTAGGGACTGTCTTAGAATGACATGCCCTAAAACTGAGAATTACCAGACACAAGTACCCATAATTATTCTCATTATTTTAGGGACTGTCTTAGAATGACATGCCCTAAAACTGAATTACCAGACACAAGTACCCATAATTATTCTCATTATTTTAGGGACTGTCTTAGAATGACATGCCTAAAACTGAGAATTACCAGACACAAGTACCCATAATTATTCTCATTATTTTAGGGACTGTCTTAGAATGACATGCCCTAAAACTGATAATTACCAGACACAAGTACCCATAATTATTCTCATTATTTTAGGGACTGTCTTAGAATGACATGCCCTAAAACTGAGTTACCAGACACAAGTACCCATAATTATTCTCATTATTTTAGGGACTGTCTTAGAATGACATGCCCTAAAACCGAGGATTACCAGACACAAGTACCCATAATTATTCTCATTATTTTAGGGACTGTCTTAGAATGACATGCCCTAAAACTGAGGATTACCAGACACAAGTACCAAAAATTATTCTCATTTTTTTGGGGACTGTCTTAGAATGACATGCCCTAAAACTGAAATTACCAGACACAAGTACCCATAATTATTCTCATTATTTTAGGGACTGTCTTAGAATGACATGCCCTAAAACTGAGAATTACCAGACACAAGTACCCATAATTATTCTCATTATTTTAGGGACTGTCTTAGAATGACATGCCCTAAAACCGAGAGTTACCAGACACAAGTACCCATAATTATTCTCATTATTTTAGGGACTGTCTTAGAATGACATGCCCTAAAACTGAGAATTACCAGACACAAGTACCCATAATTATTCTCATTATTTTAGGGACTGTCTTAGAATGACATGCCCTAAAACTGAGAATTACCAGACACAAGTACCCATAATTATTCTCATTATTTTAGGGACTGTCTTAGAATGACATGCCCTAAAACTGAGAATTACCAGACACAAGTACCCATAATTATTCTCATTATTTTAGGGACTGTCTTAGAATGACATGCCCTAAAACTGAGAATTACCAGACACAAGTACCCATAATTATTCTCATTATTTTAGGGACTGTCTTAGAATGACATGCCCTAAAACTGAGAATTACCAGACACAAGTACCCATAATTATTCTCATTATTTTAGGGACTGTCTTAGAATGACATGCCCTAAAACCGAGAGTTACCAGACACAAGTACCCATAATTATTCTCATTATTTTAGGGACTGTCTTAGAATGACATGCCCTAAAACTGATAATTACCAGACACAAGTACCCATAATTATTCTCATTATTTTAGGGACTGTCTTAGAATGACATGCCCTAAAACCGAGAGTTACCAGACACAAGTACCCATAATTATTCTCATTATTTTAGGGACTGTCTTAGAATGACATGCCCTAAAACTGAGAGTTACCAGACACAAGTACCCATAATTATTCTCATTATTTTAGGGACTGTCTTAGAATGACATGCCCTAAAACTGAGAATTACCAGACACAAGTACCCATAATTATTCTCATTATTTTAGGGACTGTCTTAGAATGACATGCCCTAAAACCGAGAGTTACCAGACACAAGTACCCATAATTATTCTCATTATTTTAGGGACTGTCTTAGAATGACATGCCCTAAAACCGAGAGTTACCAGACACAAGTACCCATAATTATTCTCATTATTTTGGGGACTGTCTTAGAATGACATGCCCTAAAACTGAGAATTACCAGACACAAGTACCCATAATTATTCTCATTATTTTAGGGACTGTCTTAGAATGACATGCCCTAAAACTGAGAATTACCAGACACAAGTACCCATAATTATTCTCATTATTTTGGGACTGTCTTAGAATGACATGCCCTAAAACCGAGAGTTACCAGACACAAGTACCCATAATTATTCTCATTATTTTAGGGACTGTCTTAGAATGACATGCCCTAAAACTGAGAATTACCAGACACAAGTACCCATAATTATTCTCATTATTTTAGGGACTGTCTTAGAATGACATGCCCTAAAACTGAGAATTACCAGACACAAGTACCCATAATTATTCTCATTATTTTAGGGACTGTCTTAGAATGACATGCCCTAAAACCGAGTTACCAGACACAAGTGCCCATAATTATTCTCATTATTTTAGGGACTGTCTTAGAATGACATGCCCTAAAACCGAGGATTACCAAATACAAGTACCCATAATTATTCTCATTATTTTAGGGACTGTCTTAGAATGACATGCCCTAAAACTGAGAATTACCAGACACAAGTACCCATAATTATTCTCATTATTTTAGGGACTGTCTTAGAATGACATGCCCTAAAACCGAGAGTTACCAGACACAAGTACCCATAATTATTCTCATTATTTTAGCGACTGTCTTAGAATGACATGCCCTAAAACTGAGAGTTACCAGACACAATTACCCATAATTATTCTCATTATTTTAGGGACTGTCTTAGAATGACATGCCCTAAAACCGAGTTACCAGACACACGTACCCATAATTATTCTCATTATTTTAGGGACTGTCTTAGAATGACATGCCCTAAAACTGAGGCTACCAGACACAAGTACCCATAATTATTCTCATTATTTTGGGGACTGTCTTAGAATGACATGCCCTAAAACTGAGAATTACCAGACACAAGTACCCATAATTATTCTCATTATTTTAGGGACTGTCTTAGAATGACATGCCCTAAAACTGAGAATTACCAGACACAAGTACCCATAATTATTCTCATTGTTTTAGGGACTGTCTTAGAATGACATGCCCTAAAACTGAGAATTACCAGACACAAGTACCATAATTTTTCTCATTATTTTAGGGACTGTCTTAGAATGACATGCCCTAAAACTGAGAATTACCAGACACAAGTACCCATAATTATTCTCATTATTTTAGGGACTGTCTTAGAATGACATGCCCTAAAACTGATAATTACCAGACACAAGTACCCATAATTATTCTCATTGTTTTAGGGACTGTCTTAGCATGACATGCCCTAAAACCGAGTTACCAGACACAAGTACCCATAATTATTCTCATTATTTTAGGGACTGTCTTCGAATGACATGCCCTAAAACTGATAATTACCAAACACAAGTACCCATAATTATTCTCATTATTTTAGGGACTGTCTTAGAATGACATGCCCTAAAACCGAGTTACCAGGCACAAGTACCCATAATTATTCTCATTATTTTAGGGACTGTCTTAGAATGACATGCCCTAAAACCGAGGATTACCAGACACAAGTACCCATAATTATTCTCATTATTTTAGGGACTGTCTTAGAATAACATGCCCTAAAACCGAGAGTTACCAGACACAAGTACCCATAATTATTCTCATTATTTTAGGGACTGTCTTAGAATGACATGCCCTAAAACTGAGAATTACCAGACACAAGTACCCATAATTATTCTCATTATTTTAGGGACTGTCTTAGAATGACATGCCCTAAAACCGAGGAGTTACCTGACACAAGTACCCATAATTATTCTCATTATTTTAGGGACTGTCTTAGAATGACATGCCCTAAAACCGAGTTACCAGACACAAGTACCCATAATTATTCTCATTATTTTCGGGACTGTCTTAGAATGACATGCCCTAAAACTGATAATTACCAGACACAAGTACCCATAATTATTCTCATTATTTTAGGGACTGTCTTAGAATGACATGCCCTAAAACTGAGAATTACCAAACACAAGTACCCATAATTATTCTCATTATTTTAGAGACTGTTTTAGAATGACATGCCCTAAAACTGAGAGTTACCAGACACAAGTACGCATAATTATTCTCATTATTTTAGGGACTGTCTTAGAATGACATGCCCTAAAACTGAGAATTACCAGACACAAGTACCCATAATTATTCTCGTTATTTTAGGGACTGTCTTAGAATGACATGCCCTAAAACCGAGGGATTACCAGACACAAGTACCCATAATTATTCTCATTATTTTAGCGACTGTCTTAGAATGACATGCCCTAAAACTGAGAGTTACCAGACACAATTACCCATAATTATTCTCATTATTTTAGGGACTGTCTTAGAATGACATGCCCTAAAACCGAGAGTTACCAGACACACGTACCCATAATTATTCTCATTATTTTAGGGACTGTCTTAGAATGACATGCCCTAAAACTGAGAGCTACCAGACACAAGTACCCATAATTATTCTCATTATTTTAGGGACTGCCTTAGAATGACATGCCCTAAAACTGAGAATTACCAGACACAAGTACCCATAATTATTCTCATTATTTTAGGGACTGTCTTAGAATGACATGCCCTAAAACTGAGAATTACCAGACACAAGTACCCATAATTATTCTCATTGTTTTAGGGACTGTCTTAGAATGACATGCCCTAAAACTGAGAATTACCAGACAAAAGTACCCATAATTTTTCTCATTATTTTAGGGACTGTCTTAGAATGACATGCCCTAAAACTGAGAATTACCAGACACAAGTACCCATAATTATTCTCATTATTTTAGGGACTGTCTTAGAATGACATGCCCTAAAACTGATAATTACCAGACACAAGTACCCATAATTATTCTCATTATTTTAGGGACTGTCTTAGAATGACATGCCCTAAAACCGAGGATTACCAGACACAAGTACCCATAATTATTCTCATTATTTTAGGGACTGTCTTGAATGACATGCCCTAAAACTGATAATTACCAGACACAAGTACCCATAATTATTCTCATTATTTTAGGGACTGTCTTAGAATGACATGCCCTAAAACCGAGAGTTACCAGGCATAAGTACCCATAATTATTCTCATTATTTTAGGGACTGTCTTAGAATGACATGCCCTAAAACCGAGGATTACCAGACACAAGTACCCATAATTATTCTCATTATTTTAGGGACTGTCTTAGAATGACATGCCCTAAAACCGAGAGTTACCAGACACAAGTACCCATAATTATTCTCATTATTTTAGGGACTGGGGACTGTCTTAGAATGACATGCCCTAAAACTAAGAATTACCAGACACAAGTACCCATAATTATTCTCATTATTTTAGGGACTGTCTTAGAATGACATGCCCTAAAACCGAGAGTTACCTGACACAAGTACCCATAATTATTCTCATTATTTTAGGGACTGTCTTAGAATGACATGCCCTAAAACCGAGAGTTACCAGACACAAGTACCCATAATTATTCTCATTATTTTAGGGACTGTCTTAGAATGACATGCCCTAAAACTGATAATTACCAGACACAAGTACCCATAATTATTCTCATTATTTTAGGGACTGTCTTAGAATGACATGCCCTAAAACTGAGAATTACCAAACACAAGTACCCATAATTATTCTCATTATTTTAGAGACTGTTTTAGAATGACATGCCCTAAAACTGAGAGTTACCAGACACAAGTACGCATAATTATTCTCATTATTTTAGGGACTGTCTTAGAATGACATGCCCTAAAACTGAGAATTACCAGACACAAGTACCCATAATTATTCTCGTTATTTTAGGGACTGTCTTAGAATGACATGCCCTAAAACCGAGAGTTACCAGACACAAGTACCCATAATTATTCTCATTATTTTAGGGACTGTCTTAGAATGACATGCCCTAAAACTGATAATTACCAGACACAAGTACCCATAATTATTCTCATTATTTTAGGGACTGTCTTAGAATGACATGCCCTAAAACCGAGAGTTACCAGACACAAGTACCCATAATTATTCTCATTATTTTAGGGACTGTCTTAGAATGACATGCCCTAAAACTGAGTTACCAGACACAAGTACCCATAATTATTCTCATTATTTTAGGGACTGTCTTAGAATGACATGCCCTAAAACTGAGAATTACCAGACACAAGTACCCATAATTATTCTCATTATTTTAGGGACTGTCTTAGAATGACATGCCCTAAAACTGAGAATTACCAGACACAAGTACCCATAATTATTCTCATTATTTTAGGGACTGTCTTAGAATGACATGCCCTAAAACCGAGTTACCAGACACAAGTACCCATAATTATTCTCATTATTTTAGGGACTGTCTTAGAATGACATGCCCTAAAACCGAGTTACCAGACACAAGTACCCATAATTATTCTCATTATTTTAGGGACTGTCTTAGAATGACATGCCCTAAAACCGAGTTACCAGACACAAGTACCCATAATTATTCTCATTATTTTAGGGACTGTCTTAGAATGACATGCCCTAAAACCGAGTTACCAGACACAAGTACCCATAATTATTCTCATTATTTTAGGGACTGTCTTAGAATGACATGCCCTAAAACCGAGAGTTACCAGACACAAGTACCTATAATTATTCTCATTATTTTAGGGACTGTCTTAGAATGACATGCCCTAAAACTGAGAATTACCAGACACAAGTACCCATAATTATTCTCATTATTTTAGGGACTGTCTTAGAATGACATGCCCTAAAACTGAGAATTACCAGACACAAGTACCCATAATTATTCTCATTATTTTAGGGACTGTCTTAGAATGACATGCCCTAAAACCGAGAGTTACCAGACACAAGTGCCCATAATTATTCTCATTATTTTAGGGACTGTCTTAGAATGACATGCCCTAAAACCGAGAGTTACCAAATACAAGTACCCATAATTATTCTCATTATTTTAGGGACTGTCTTAGAATGACATGCCCTAAAACTGAGAATTACCAGACACAAGTACCCATAATTATTCTCATTATTTTAGGGACTGTCTTAGAATGACATGCCCTAAAACCGAGAGTTACCAGACACAAGTACCCATAATTATTCTCATTATTTTAGCGACTGTCTTAGAATGACATGCCCTAAAACTGAGAGTTACCAGACACAATTACCCATAATTATTCTCATTATTTTAGGGACTGTCTTAGAATGACATGCCCTAAAACCGAGAGTTACCAGACACACGTACCCATAATTATTCTCATTATTTTAGGGACTGTCTTAGAATGACATGCCCTAAAACTGAGAGCTACCAGACACAAGTACCCATAATTATTCTCATTATTTTAGGGACTGTCTTAGAATGACATGCCCTAAAACTGAGAATTACCAGACACAAGTACCCATAATTATTCTCATTATTTTAGGGACTGTCTTAGAATGACATGCCCTAAAACTGAGAATTACCAGACACAAGTACCCATAATTATTCTCATTGTTTTAGGGACTGTCTTAGAATGACATGCCCTAAAACTGAGAATTACCAGACACAAGTACCCATAATTTTTCTCATTATTTTAGGGACTGTCTTAGAATGACATGCCCTAAAACTGAGAATTACCAGACACAAGTACCCATAATTATTCTCATTATTTTAGGGACTGTCTTAGAATGACATGCCCTAAAACTGATAATTACCAGACACAAGTACCCATAATTATTCTCATTATTTTAGGGACTGTCTTAGAATGACATGCCCTAAAACCGAGTTACCAGACACAAGTACCCATAATTATTCTCATTATTTTAGGGACTGTCTTCGAATGACATGCCCTAAAACTGATCATTACCAGACACAAGTACCCATAATTATTCTCATTATTTTAGGGACTGTCTTAGAATGACATGCCCTAAAACCGAGTTACCAGGCATTAAGTACCCATAATTATTCTCATTATTTTAGGGACTGTCTTAGAATGACATGCCCTAAAACCGAGAGTTACCAGACACAAGTACCCATAATTATTCTCATTATTTTAGGGACTGTCTTAGAATGACATGCCCTAAAACTGAGAATTACCAGACACAAGTACCCATAATTATTCTCATTATTTTAGGGACTGTCTTAGAATGACATGCCCTAAAACTGAGAATTACCTGACACAAGTACCCATAATTATTCTCATTATTTTAGGGACTGTCTTAGAATGACATGCCCTAAAACCGAGTTACCTGACACAAGTACCCATAATTATTCTCATTATTTTAGGGACTGTCTTAGAATGACATGCCCTAAAACCGAGAGTTACCAGACACAAGTACCCATAATTATTCTCATTATTTTAGGGACTGTCTTAGAATGACATGCCCTAAAACTGATAATTACCAGACACAAGTACCCATAATTATTCTCATTATTTTAGGGACTGTCTTAGAATGACATGCCCTAAAACTGAGAATTACCAAACACAAGTACCCATAATTATTCTCATTATTTTAGAGACTGTTTTAGAATGACATGCCCTAAAACTGAGAGTTACCAGACACAAGTACGCATAATTATTCTCATTATTTTAGGGACTGTCTTAGAATGACATGCCCTAAAACTGAGAATTACCAGACACAAATAATTATTCTCGTTATTTTAGGGACTGTCTTAGAATGACATGCCCTAAAACCGAGAGTTACCAGACACAAGTACCCATAATTATTCTCATTATTTTAGGGACTGTCTTAGAATGACATGCCCTAAAACTGAGAGTTACCAGACACAAGTACCCATAATTATTCTCATTATTTTAGGGACTGTCTTAGAATGACATGCCCTAAAACTGAGAATTACCAGACACAAGTACCCATAATTATTCTCATTATTTTAGGGACTGTCTTAGAATGACATGCCCTAAAACCGAGAGTTACCAGACACAAGTACCTATAATTATTCTCATTATTTTAGGGACTGTCTTAGAATGACATGCCCTAAAACAGAGAGTTACCAGACACAAGTACCCATAATTATTCTCATTATTTTAGGGACTGTCTTAGAATGACATGCCCTAAAACCGAGAGTTACCAGACACAAGTACCCATAATTATTCTCATTATTTTAGGGACTGTCTTAGAATGACATGCCCTAAAACTGATAATTACCAGACACAAGTACCCATAATTATTCTTATTATTTTAGGGACTGTCTTGGAAGTGCCAGCATACCTGGCAGTGATCCTTCTCTGTTAGGTATTGCAAAAGGCCTTTACATATCAGTAGGAATATTGTGAACGCACTGTTCCATGATGACAGAGGTGAATGTTTTGGAAAATCAGTAGTACAAAAAGAACTAGAACCACTGCTGTTCACTACAGAAGGGCTTCAGATAACTCTGAAGGGAGGCCATCAGGACTATTGGAACTACAGACTTTAATTTGTCTTTGTTGACCCATATCTCCCCAAAACAGTAAAGAATTCAAAAACTGACACCTGTCTGGAGTTAGCTATTTTAAATTTATATTTTGACATAGCTAAAACATGCTTATAAATACTCCCACCATCTAAAATTTGAAGCTAGAAAAGCAATAGGTATTAACTTATTGAGTTCATAGGTTCATAGGTTCATAGGTTCATACTAGGCTATCTGCCCAAGGGCATTTATAAGCCTAGCCCATAGTTATGTGGCTTTCGTCACCCCTTTAGTTTGAATAAAACTATGCCTATTATTTTGCTGTGCCTCTGTCAAGCAGTGACACTGAAGTAATCCCTGGGGTATATCTGCGATCTCCCATTCATTGGTCAAGATTCCTCTTGAACAAGGCCAGCGAGGTGCTCTGCCTCACATGTACCGGGATTTTGTTCCACAGCATAGGGAGTCTCTGGGTGATGAATCTGTCCCTCCAGCACGTTCTATTAATAACCATGTCAAGGTTTAAGTCTCCCGCCCTTGTGGTTCTGAGGGATCTAGATTTTTTGAGGTGAAGCATATTCATCAAATCTGGGTTTGACATGGCCTTATATGTCAGGCACAGGTCACCTCTGAGCAAGCGGTATGAGACTGAATAGATTTGGAGTTCTTTCAGTCGGGCAGCATAAGACATATTTTTGAGACCCTTTATCCTTTTGGAGAGGAACTTTTGGGGCCTTTCCAGCTGCTGCAGGTGTCGGGTCAGATACATTCCGAATGGGGCATTGTACTCAATCATAGGTCTAATGAGTGATGAGTACAGGGGGACGATGACCTCCCTTGATCTAGATGTGAATCCCTTCATGATCAGGTGGGCAATGTAGAAGGTTTTCCTAACTACTTTAGCAACATGAGTGTCAAACTGTCAACCTGGGTCCCCAGATCCCTGATGACTTCTTCTGTGCTCAGTGGATTGCCACCTATATGGTAGCTAGGGGTAACCTTGTTTTTCCCGAAGGGTATGACTATGCATTTCTTGGCGTTTAACTTTAGGCCATGGCTCTGGCACCAGTTATCCATTTCTGTGAGGCCCTTCTGAAGGATATCTGTGTCAGATGTGTTTCGACTATGGCCCAGTTTGCAGTCATCTGCAAACTTTGTCAGCCATAACCCTCCTGTGTTTGCTTGTACTTCAGAAAAGTAGATGCCAAACAAGAGTGGACCCAGGACTGAGCCCTGTGGGACACCACTTGTGACAGGCTTTGAGTCTGACATGGCTCCAGCAACTCTGACCCTGTGGGTTCCGTCCTTAGCCAGTTTGCAACCCATCTTGTGATGTATGGGTTTACATTCAAGCTGATGAGTTTTTCGATGATACCTGAGTGGGGTATTGTGTCGAAGGCCTTTGCCAGGTCGAGGTAGGCTGTATGGACTGCCTTTCCTTCATCAATGGCCTTGGTGACTGTCTCGAAAAAGTCAACCAAGTTTAAAAGGCATGATCTGCCTTTGACAAAGCCAAACTGGGTTGGATCCAAAGTCTGCAAGTTCCTGTGTCTTTATTTATGAGTTCCATTATGATCCTCTCCATGGCTTTGCAGATAAGGCTTGTCAAGCTAATGGGACGGTAATTTCCAGGGTCGGTGGAGGCACCACCCTTGTGAAGTGGGACCACAGTCGCCGTGCGCCACTCCTTGGGTATGTATCCTGAGGTGAGGCTAAGATTAAACAGCTGTCCTAACTGCGGGTTTAATTCCTCATTGAGTTCATGGAGCACACAGCCGGGGACACCATCGGTCCCATGGATGCTGTGTTTTTGCCTTGGAGAGCAGTTCTCACCTGGGCATTGGAGATGTTTGTGGCGCTACAATCCTCTGGTATAGATATCTCTCCTTTTGGGGAGAAGTTTGCACTGAACCTGTCAGCCAGTATGTTGGCAATGTGTGTAGGTTCAGTAATCTTCACATCATTTTGAACTAATTCTGAGCATATCTGGGAGTTTCCTCCTAGGTTTCTAACATAGCTAAAGAAGGCCTTATGATTGTCTTTTGAGTCCTTGGCGATTTTTCTCTCAAAATTTGCCTTGGATGATTTTATGAGAGCTCTTAGTTTTTTACTTATAATGATCAAAGGTGTCTTACCTTTCAAGGATTTTGCTCTATCTTGTAGTAGCTTCCTCCTTTTGTTGTAGAGCTTGTTTATGGCTGGGGTCCACCAGACTGGGCGCTTGCCTTTGGTACAAAGAGTCTTAGTTTTGTTTGGGATTGCCTGATCCATGCAGTCCTGTAGGTGCTGGTAGAAGGCATTTGTAAGTGATTCAGCGGTTTGAGTAATGTTTACCACTGGCTCAGGGGCCTTAAAGGAGACCCCACTAGTTTTTAGAAGTGTGAAGTCGGCTTTTGAGAAGTTTTTCACTGTGGTCTTTTTATTTCAGGTGGGGGCGGGATGAGGACCTCCAGCGAGATTAGTTTATGATCTGATCTCACCAGTGAGGGGTATACTTCTGGTGTTGAACATTGTGATCCCATGTTCGTGATGATGAGATCAAGTATGTTTTCTCCTCTTGTGGGGATGGTGACTAGTTGTTCCATGGCATTTGAGTTTATGAACTCCAGGAACCTTTGGGCTATAGTGTTTGGGCTTGAGTAGTGTTCCCAGTCTATATTAGGGTAGTTGAAGTCACCTAGTATGATGGTGTTTGGAGATACATTTATCCTCCAATGTTTTCAGGAAGGCCATGTGAGGTTCCTGAGTTTGAGAGGGTGGCCTGTAACATGCTACAAATTGCAGAGCAGTCTTGCCTATGGTTAATTGCACCTGGATGGTCTCCGATGCATCGTGCGTTGCCACCAACCTTGAGGTGTGGGTGTCCTTTATGAATATGGACACCCCTCCTTTCTTGGTGTTGTCCGGATTTTGGGGCGGAGCATGATATGAGGTGAAACCTGATAGTGCTGGGGTGCTCTCAGGAGCCTTGAACCAGGTTTCTGTCACAGCACAGACATCGATGTTCTCCATACTGAGAAGGGCCTCGAGTGCGTGCATCTTGAGATTGAGACTTCTGGCATTGAGCAGCATTACCCTTAGTTTTTTTTACTTTTTTGTGTTCTAGGGTGGTAGGTTTAGAATTTGAGCCTTGCCTAAAAAAGGCACTATGGGGGTGGCAAGAGCCTTTGCCAATATCCGGAAGCCTAGGGGTGACAGGTGCAAGCCGTCCCTTGTGAAGCAGCGTGGCTTGTCCAGCATGTCATCCCAGGCAGACAGACATTGGATCCCCTTTGAATGACACCAGAATTTAAGCCAATTATTAAAGCTGATCATCTTACCTCAAGTACTGTCTGCATATATTCACTGGGTAATATTAACATCTTACAAACGGTTAGTAATAGGATACATAGGTTCATATAAGTATCAAATCACAAGGAGTACCAATGCCTTACAGTACAAAAAAGGGAACTGGTTGTATCACAAACTATGCCTCACTTTTAATGTATGCACCAGAACAACACATATTTACTCAGTACTCAGCAGACAATGTCCTCCTATTACATCGTCCTCTTTTTACAAAGAACACATCTGAAAGTTCTTTCATTAAGATGAGTTCAGTAGCATGGCATATGCTCCTTAGAAAACTATGATCTTTACACAACACAGTATATTCAGGTAAAAAAAAAAATAGTTGAGCATTTAAAAATGCAATTATTTCTTGGAGTGGAGTACAGGGTAGTACTCTGTGCCTGACTGTCCCAGAAAGGAACTGACCCTGATGTCAGTCACCTTCATGGCTGTGATCATGGCTGGGTGCTGCATCTGGTGGTTTGGGAGATGAGGTCAGCCATCTGTGCAAATCAGCTGGTCCCAGTGCAGGCACCCAGCTACTGGTCCACTTCACTCCTCACCAGCTGCTGTACTTCCACCCAGGTAACAAAGGAAGACCTCTCTAGACCACTGTCAGAGTAGGAGCTTCCACCCCTCTCCTGAGAGGTAGCCACAGAGGTTACTATGGACCCCAGCAGGTCACCCTGCAGACAGGCAGGCCTGGGACCTGCTCAGAACCCAGCAATAGGCATTGTTGCTGGTTCAGAGTGCAGTCACTGCCACTTAATTAAAGCATGCAATGTAACTCACCCTGCAGAAAGAGAAAAAGATGGGAAAAAGCAACAACAAAAAAACTCAAATACAATAGATTACTACATGTATATGCCATTTTATTATAGAACAGTGACCCTGGGGATCACTTCAGTGGCTCTGCTGGACAGAGGCACAGGGAACTAATCTAAGGGGGCGGCGAAATTCAACACATTCTGGCTAGGCTTATAAATGCCTTCGGGCAGATAGCCTAGTACCTACCTATGAACCTATGAACCTATAATAAACTTCACTTACCCTACCACCTGCAAAGCCTGTTATATCTGTATATCTGCTTAGAAAGGCAATCCCCTGAGCCACTGCAAAACACAAAAAAAGAAAAAGAAAACAGTAATTAGTACAGCGTATCCCTGACAAAGGAAGGTGACAGTCCAAATGTATTGTGTAAACCATGTCTAGAATACCTGTAATAATGTCATCTCAGTCGTCTCCCTCTCCCTAATGGGTTCATAGGCGAATATGAGTCTAACTGCCCTGAAGTGCCATTTTAATCCTAGCCTATACTCAATATCAAAATCAAACCCTGCATCTTGTGTGCATGAGGTGGAGACCTTAACCATTATGCCAAAACTACCCCTTCTGTTTCCCACAGGTGAAGCAGGTCCATGTGGCACCTCTGCAGGTCACTATCCCTGTCTGTGCACTGCTTGACAACGTGGATGAAATCAGTGGGATTATTCATCTAGGTGACAGTTTTATAAAGGCGGGCCTTCATACTCCCTCAGCAGGCACCCCTTATGATCCTGTGCAGCAGGTGAAGGAAGATCTTAACTTCCTTGTGGGATCCCAGTTGAATTCAGTGCCTGAAGAAGCCATGTCTTCTCTGCAAGTCAGAATGAGGTAGCCTCGTGTGCACAGCCACAAGTAGTGGACAGCAAGTAATGCATATTATTGGGCAGCAGAGTACCACGATCCGAAGGGACACAAGCGTGGCCAGTTAACAATACAGGTATTACAATGTGCACACATGACCTTCCAGCCCAGGAATGGGTAGAGTCGAGCATCACATTGCCACCTGTGGCTGTTAGTGCAGCACATTATAACTCTGACTCAGAGGCAATCATACTAAATTGCCACAGTAGCATAACTGATATGCTGCAAGGTCCATTTTAACATGACAAAAAATTTGGTTACCATATTGTGGGAGATCACGTTACAATGAGTAACTTGGGAATCAGAATATAGTGGATAACAGAGTGCACTGTCTTACTGACAAACTGACAACAGACAGAGCTACTATAAAATACCATAGAAGTGCAGTGAATACATAAAAAGGTATGTGGGGGGGGTCAAACTGTCAGGCTACAGAGAACAGGGTATGATAGGTTGTAATGCTGGGGGGAGGGCAGGACAGGCTGCAGACACTTGAGAAGATGGTAGAACAACCTGACAGGGAGCAGGGAATAGGACAGACAGGTGGAAGTTCATCTGATGAGGTCTTTTCCTGAGTTGGCAGGTTGTTGCCCTGCTTAGGAACTCAACATGACAGAGAAGAGGAAACAAGGTCAGGACAGGTTACTGTCCTGCTGTGCAGGGTTCCCAACAGCATATAATATGCACATTTACTACCACACATTCTAAAGGGGATATGAGGTTTCCATTACATCAGTTGCAGACTGTATTGTCAGCATGGATCTCACAGACGGCAAGCATTGGTAACATGTCCACTGCTAATGCAGTATCACAGAGTGACACAATGGTCACAGCATACTGGCACACAGAGCTATGGCCACCAAATAGGTCAGGAGAGAGTACTAAAACAGTCATATATACCCATAAATAAACAAAACACTGCTACCACTGCTAAAGCTGCCAATGGAAATAAAACAAGCTCCGAGGAAGACCTTCTGCAGACCACCACGGCACAATTGTTAAACACAAATTTAATAACACAAATTTAATAAATGAAACAAAAACTTTTAAATATAAAAAGCAGGAATGAAATCAGGTCCGATAAGAGCTTTCGGTGATCATCATCTGAAGAAGGCTATATTAGCTGAAGGTGCTTATCGGAACTGATTTCATTCTTGCTTTTTAATTTTAAAAGTTTTTGTTTCATTTATTAAATTCGTGTTTTAACAGTTGTGCCGTGGTGGTCTGCTGAAGGTCTTCCTCGCAGCGCGTCATATATACCCATCACTGATCCATATGTGTAACCCACAGATGTACACGTATTGTCATGTGACTAAGAGAGTGGCAATAGCTGGGAAAATTCTCTGCACCAGCGACAGATATTTTACTACAAGAGTTTTGTACACATGGTACCTGCAAAGGTAAAGCAGATCGGGCCTTCTGTGACCATGTGTGTTAGGGACTGGTGCAGGACAGCAAGGCTGTGGGTGGCCATAACAGGACAATAGTGCAGTTGTGTTGCAGGGTCAGTGATATGAAACTGCATGTCAAGACAAAGTCAAGCAGTCCAGTGACATAGTGACACTGTTGGAGGACACACTCATATTACTAAAAGCTGAGGTTATGGTAAAGGAGCAAGATGGATGTCTAGCACCTCCTGTTTTAAGGGCTGGATGCCCTGTCCATGACAGCTCTATCTAAGCTGCATAGGTGTCACTGCCACAGATGGCACCATAGAACTACACTACCTGTGAGGTGTGTACACCCAGCATAGTAGAAAAGTGTGTATGTTGACATCACTGCCATTTTTCCAGGACATTGCTTGCACATACTGTCATCACTGGCATCAGTTAATGGATATGCAGATCAGTGATCGTGGCAGAGATGGCCACTGCTGTCTGTACATACTGTAATCACTGGCATCAGTTAATGGATATGCAGATCAGTGATCATGGCAGAGATGGCCACTGCTGTCTGTACATACTGTAATCACTGGCATCAGTTAATGGATATGCAGATCAGTGATCCTGGCAGAGATGGCCACTGCTGTCTGCACATACTGTCATCACTGGCATCAGTTAATGGATATGCAGATCAGTGATCCTGGCAGAGATGGCCACTGCTGTCTGCACATACTGTCATCACTGACATCAATTAATGGATATTCAGATCAGTGATCCTGGCAGAGATGGCCAATGCTGTCTGCACATACTGTCATCACTGGCATCAGTTAATGGATATGCAGATCAGTGATCCTGGCAGAGATGGCCAGTGCTGTCTGCACATACTGTCATCACTGGCATCAGTTAATGAATATGCAGATCAGTGATCCTGGCAGAGATGGCCAGTGCTGTCTGCACATACTGTCATCACTGGCATCAGTTAATGGATATGCAGATCAGGGATACTGCCAGAGATGGCCACTGTTGTCTGCACATACTGTCATCACTGACATTAGTTAATGGATATGCAGATCAGTGATCCTGGCAGAGGTGAAGAGTTTGAGTGTGCCACATGGCCTGTATGAGGATGCACAACCACTTCAGGGACTGCAAAATATCCTGCACTGCATGCAGATAGCATGGCATATAGGGACCTGGAGCTGGCATGGATGTTGAGGGCACTGATGCAGCCATGAGGATGTAGACCACTGTCCACCATGGTCAGGCTAGGGGCTGGATCTGTGCCACACATATTATTCTGAAGGCACCATCACTGTGCACATTGTCCATGGTTGCCACCCCCCCCCACTGAACATGGACACTCCATTGACCATGACTGACTCTCTTCTTGCTCTGTCATGTGAGAATCCCACTAGGCAATCACTTATTGCCCATATTCAGTGTTATCCCACTCTACTGCAGTCCTGTTAAGTACAACACTTACTGATGGTCATTCACATGGTCATGGATGTTGACATTCCACTGCCACATCACATGGGGAGACCACAGTGAGGTTCCTGCACAATCACCATGATACACCATCAGCTGGACAGGATGCCTCCAGTCTTGATACAGCAAGGTCACATAGTACACATGGTAGTTCCACCCATCACTAGAGGAATGTGATCATTGACTGCCCCAACTTCCTAGCTATGTATGTGGTAGTGCATTCACCACCATAGACCCTTCCACCTATGATAGTATTACCATCCCATGCCATTCTGTTCCATCCAATTTGTGCAAATGATGATTACTGTGCTTTGCCCATCCCCGCCCCTTGTGAGTATGGAAATATCTTATATATGGCGTGGTCAATCAATGCACTGTTCTGTAGTCAAGATGTGTTAATGCATATATCAGTGATATTATGTGTTTTCTTGACACTGCCATAGCTGTGGACCAGATGCCTTTTCAGTGCCACAGTTATTACCCCTGCTTCTACCTAGCATGGTGTACAGCTGCAACTGGCTTTTCTGATGACCTTTGATGACCTCTCAAACTACTCCTCATCCAGTGCTACTACAGATATGTGTGGGAGTCCTATGGTGTCCCCATGTTGTAAGTACTGTTTGTAGCTCAATATTTTGTAGCCCAGTGCAGACCACAGATATACTGCTACAGGTCTACAGACCATACTACAGGGCACCATAATAAGCATTCATGTAGCAGAAGTCGGCCATCAGAAGTGCAAACACTCATTCAATAATGCTATGTATCTGTGACACATTGATGTTATACACCATCTCCACCATGGTCTGGGGGATGCAAATGAGAGTCATTAGCTATGGTTCTAAAGTGTATCCTACATTACCTGCAGCACACAACAGGGCAAATCAAGGACTCTGTGTGTGGCAATATGTTCATGTATAAAGTAGAAACCTTGTGGAAGGTGTCACCCTACACAAAGTGCTGGTATAGGCCAGACATGCCTGATGTAGCAATCATAAGAGCTGCCCAAATGGCTTACAGACATGTTGTATATAATAACTACTTCACACCACTTGGCAGTTGAGAGAATGAATACCCTTTCAGTTGATACACCAGGAACCACTGGAGCAAGAGGGGCTTTGTGGGTCCAGTCAGTATTCTACAGATCCTCAGGGAAATGAGTTATGTCACAGATTGCCATATAGGGGTGATTCTCTCCTCTGCTACCCATGGTAACCAAATATTCTCATCCACGTACTGTATATCACATCAAGAAATGGGCATAAAATGTACAAAGCAAATGCCTGTCATACCCAGAATATGCCCTCTGATGGATGATAGAAAGTCTCAATAGTAAGGATGATTAATGATACACAAACCATTGTGTGCAATGCAATAGGCAGTCCAAGCATCTTCTTTGATTTCATGTAAGGCTGGAATACATCTGCTAACTCTAATATAATGTATTTGCCTCCACAATAGTGGTCAAAATGTCCTTGTCATAGAGGTGATGGTATGTTAGCAGCTGGTGGACCCATCTATGATATGGAGGGTGATGATGCACAAAAACGCAGACATTGGCTGTAAAGATGACCACTAATGCTTGCTGCTTTGTTGATCCTGACACTACTTCTGGCATCATAACACAAGTGAAGTTCTTGTGCAGTGGAAACACCTGACACAGTTCATAGGTAAGAATTAGGCTAGCTGCCTTTGTGGGCTATTTTAAGCCCATTTAATTTGCCTTTCAACAATGAGAATCAAACCCTGTACCTTGTGTCTGCGGGTTAAATATCTTACCCATTATACCAACCCCCAACCCAGGTAATGATTCACAAACCTTCAGAACAGATGATTTCTGTAGCTCATAGTGCTAATTATGTACATTTCTGAATTGCTTCACCATGTTTGATTTCATCAAGACCCTAGTGGCCTTAAACATTAATCCATACATGGTAAGATGGATAGCAATTTGGCTTAGAGACGTAACATATATCATTATGTATAGTGGGTACCTCTGGAAACAGCGAATGTTACCATTGGAATTCTCCAGCTGTCAAGTGTTGTTTTCTGTCCTCTTCAGCATCTATTTCATCATCCTCAAAATGGAAAATCAGGACCGTTAGTTTTGCAAACTGGGTGTAATTGTCAGAAACTGTGAAAATGTAAATACACTTCATTAAAAGGTTAAACGAGCAAATATCTGGTATTTGGAAAATGGGCTGAAACTGAACACAAGAAATGTAGTAATTCACCGCTAGGGAGACAACAATTTGCTACATCTTGCTAATTCACTGCTAGGGAGACAACAATTTGCTACATCTTGCTAATTCACTGCTAGGGAGACAACAATTTGCTAATCTTGCTAATTCACCGCTAGGGAGACAACAATTTGCTACATCTTGCTAATTCACTGCTAGGGAGACAACAATTTGCTACATCTTGCTAATTCATCGCTAGGGAGACAACAATTTGCTACATCTTGCTAATCCACCACTAGGGAGACAACAATTTGCTACATCTTGCTAATTCACCGCTAGGGAGACAACAATTTGCTACATCTTGCTGTATTGACAACACTCTATTGTTTGATGAAAAAGTTGTCAGAAATGTAGGCATCTGGGTAGATAGTTCCCTGTCCTTTGATCACCATGTAGTAACTGTAGTCTAGAAAGCCTTCTATTTAATGCAAAGAATATTTAACCCATATTAAAAGAAGTGCAGCTGTAGTTGGACACATTAAAGAATACAGTGATCCCTTTGGTATGTACCTCACTAGACACATCAAAAAAACTTGAAAGGCCTAAGACGTTCTTAACAAAAAAGATCTCTGGACTCAGGAACTCTGCCTTTGGAGACTCTTTTACCCCTTGACCTCCTTTTCTCAGTAAAACAAACATACATGGTCTTTAGACTGATTGCCTTTGTGGTTCCTATGATTATTTGCTTACATGGTGGCTGTCATTAGCATGTTGACAATCATTTCATTATGTGTTTATTTGCATACAATACATGTTGCACTATTTCATTATGTCTCTCAATTGCATCCCTTCTTGTGCACAACTGACATGATTTTTCATAACTCTGTGCACTGTTTGCTTCTGAATACCCCCATGATATGAGGAAAGGTCATATCAAAGTCATCTGGCTAAGTTTTATAATCCCACAGTCTTAGCCTTTCTAGTTCTTTCTCTTTACGACCTGTAAAATACTCTGCTCTGTCTTATCAGATGTTTTTCTTCTCACAGATAACCATCTGCTATACCACGTCTACTGGACCCACGTGAGCTATCCATGGGCTCTACCTGGCCCACATCTGGGGCAAATGAGGAGACCAAAGACATTAGTGCAGCATGATATTGCCACTGGAGAAATGTTTTTTGGTTATGCCCCACCCTTCCCCTTCCCGCTGGATGCATCTTTAACATACAGGGAGCAGACATGCAATGGGGACATGCTGGTGTATTATCCCCCTCCTCAGCTAATGTCCCCTGCCTATTCCCCCACATAGACAGAGTCTCCACAACATGTCCCTGGCCTCTGTCAAGGATCAACCAGGCAGTATGTCCAAATACATGCCGCCCATTCCTAAGATATAGAAACCCATTCCTTCCCCTGCCAGTGCCTCCGACCCCTGAGCTGCTAATCAAACTTGGGTCATTTGGACAGACTTTGTTAGTGGTAATATTTAAATACTCATAAATATGTACAACTTTCTTTTTCCATAAGCAGATATTTGTTTGTTCTTTATTCATTTATTTCTTTAATACCCACAACATAAGTATACTGTAGATAGATGGATAAATAGGCAGGTAAAAATGGGTATATATTTATAGAATAGGTGAACTGAAGCAACCATGTCATTTACCAGTTATGACCTTGTTACAACAACAGTAAAAGATGCACCGTGTTTACAGAGTAGTACTATTAGGCCTACTCGATGTGTAGTATCGACAGACCTAATACCGTCAATGAGGAAGTACACCACGAAATTCTGTTAAGGCTGCATCATTGTGTGCTCAGTCACTCACTAGCCAGTCAACCATCTACAATAAAACTAAACTTCAAAAGGTAAAGCACCCATGCAGGAGCATTTAGCCTTATTTAGAAGAAACAACATTAGCACTCTTCAAGAAAAATCTTGATGATTGGATGGGAAATGGGAAATTCACCCCGGGGATCACTTCTGTGGCTCTGCTCGACAGGGGCATAGGAAAATAATTTTCTTGGGTGGCAAAAGCCAGGGTACATTTTTTTGACTAGGCTTGTATGGGCCCTAGGGCCAATAGCCTAGTACCTACCTATGAACCTATGAACTTGAGTTGAGAGGAGAAATAGTAACTTAAACTGAGGGGATTAATAGAGTCTGATGCCATCTGATGCTTATGGGGAGCAAGTTTGACAGTGATGGATCTTTAATAATGAAAGCACTGATAGTGATTAATAGAGACTGTTAAGAATAAAAATAGACAGATAACTAACATGACCTTCTTCTGCCAGCTTCTGGCTTATTCATATGCAAAATGTAAGGGCTAAAAAGTACCATGGGAATGCTAGGCTAGGCTTCTTAAGATCCTTACAGATCAATAGCTCTACCCTGGTTACCAAACTGAATAAGTAAATAAATAGACTAGTAAGAATCTATAAACCTGTGAAACAGAGAATCTGTTGATTTTGGTGTTAATAAGTGAAGACAGGTGCAGGCAACTGAAATTGGCAAAACTTAAGGCAACATTTCAAAATAAGGTAGTCAGTTTACTCATAAATCCTATTAGTTTTGCTGTGAATATTGTGTATTAAAGAAACATCAGTAAAGTCTGACATGCTTGTTCTATAGCCCTGGGATTCATTAATGTCCACACTAAGTGTACACCGTTCTGAGTGAACATAAAACATAAGCATAACTCACACCTTCTTCCTGCTAATTTTAGTTTTCCTATTGATTTTCTTGCAGCATTAAATATCGATAAATAAAGGTCACCACAAACTGCAGACTAAATATACACTTAGTGTAATCTTTCTGAGTGACTAGAAAGGACAAAAAGTGTGGTAGGCATGTTCTTCAATACACATTGTGTACACTTAGTGAAGGCATTAATTAATCTAAATATAAAAGGAAAACAATCTCTGTCCTTTTAAAAGGTGACCCGGGTCAGTAGGAATTCCTGCTCATTGCGGTGGCAGGTAAAATAAAATAAAATAAAAGCACAAAACATGTTACGAGGTTATGGAAAACTTAACACGGACCAGGCCTGATGGTTTAGAACAGCAAGGGAACATTAATCTAAAGGGTAATCATTATGATTCAAATGAGCAGTAAGTTTGTTTATAAATATTGTAACCATCATATGACTTAATTCATCAAACAACACAAATGTGAATCAGATGGCTTTATGGCATAGAATGATAAAACCCTGACTATGACCCAGATGACCTAGGTTTGAGTACAGTCTTGGGCCCTGGAGGAGCTGGGTCAAGGAAGGTGGGGATGAGCAGCTGACTTCAACTTATCCATCATCGGGGATGGAATGGTGCAGCCAGTCTGCTGGGATTCCCACCAGTAAGTAGATGCTTGTTAGTGATGGAATGGCAGCAGGATCTGGGGATATGACCTTGCCATTACCAGACTAGTACTGATATCTCTCACTGAGCATGTGAGAGTGGGCATGCACATGCACAATGAAGATATAATAAGCTATCATAGTGACCTGAGTGCCCATCCAACCAGTAGGGGGAGGGTTTAGGGCTAAATAGACAAAAAAATGACCTCAAAGTTTGCATTGAGGGAAGGGGAACAGAGGCAAGGATGCAAACTCTTTCATGGCTGACTGGATGACAGCCCCCCCCTCCAGTAAATTCCCAGCATCATACTGCAGACTTCCCATGCCCTTAGTAAATGAATGAGCTTAAGATCAAGAGTAGGGGGGCTGATGGTTGGCAGTGATGAAAGGGAAAAGGCAAACTTCATAGGTTCATAGATTAGTACTAAGATAACTGCTCATATGAGCCATTTAAGCCTAGCCAATTATCCCTTGTGAGAATCAAACCCTGCACCTTGTGTTTGTAAGGCAAACACCTTAACCATTAGGCCACCCTCCCAATCCCTAGTAGACCCTAATAGTCAAATGTGAATGGGAACACCCCTCACTGTGGAGTATGGACTGTAACAACCCCACCCATAATATGTAATGCCAACAGAATAAGCTGCTGACAGGTGCCCAAACACCTGTGTCTATAAATACAGGTAAAACTTCAAAATAGGGAGATAATCTCTGTCCATATGCTTCGTCTGACATTTGAACTCGGCCAGGGAAGTTCCGTTCACCACGTGGACAAGCCTAAACCCAGATGACTACACGAACACCCTTAAAAAAAACGTGAATGACATACATGAATCATAAATTAATATATCAAACAATACTTAAAGAGACCTCTCTCTACAGTTTGCACATTTATATGTTCTAGAAAAAAGGATACATAAACATCCGTGCCTGTGGAAAAGGAAAAGAAATAAACTACCGATATTACAACATGAACGTGATAGGTAAAATCCATTAGGATGTTTAATGAACGTGATAGGTAAAATCCATTAGGATGTTTAATGAACGTGATAGGTAAAATCCATTAGGATATTTAAGTCTATTATTAATTGAAAATAAGTAAATAAACTATTCTCAGAAATATTGTCTGGCAATGAGAGGATTAAGGCTTTTCAGCTGTTAATCAGCTGCTTCTTGTAGTCAAGGGAAAAGGGTTTCATTCCTTCCATCACTATTTGTCCACCATGTGACTATGAGCATGACAATTAATTCAACAATGTTCCCAGTTCAACCCTAAGAAGGGGCACTTATGCCAGTGTGCTTACAGATTTAATAAAAATAATATTGATATATACTGTACGTATTATGGAAGTATGTATAATAAAACAATATAGTATAACACCCTAAAAATGAGTTTATCATTCAGGACTTAAGGTGCAAACCAGTTAGAATGGCAGAGACATTTTCATCACTACTAACCTGTGGATATAACAGCATAATAATACACTTCATATTGAATGCATTGGTCCAGTTATAACAGCATATTATACCATGACCCCCATTAATATTCCAAAACGTGCACGCTGATTGGCCAGCGTGCACGTTGAAAATCGACTTATACTAATGGAAAAAGGTCCGGTCACCCGGACTTTTCCCATTAGTATAAGTCTCTTTTAAAACACTGTCTCGCTATGTTAAAAGAGTTTAACATAGCGACACAGGTTTAAAAAAAGCAACGGACATCTCTGTTGCTTATTTTAAAGCTGTCTCGCTATGTTAAACCCATTTAACATAGCGAAACAGTAAAAAGCAACGGAGATCTTGCTTTCTCCGATGCTTTTGGCCACAGCTCTGATGTACTGCATAGGCATGCGCAGTACATCAGAACTGCCGCGGATACCAGACAGCTGCGGAAGGGCAGCAAAGACGCATTATACAATGCCATTATTTAAGAAAAGTAATTATTTCTTTTCTTAAATAATGTCATAGTATAATAGCAATAACCCACTTCTGGGTGTGGGTAATACGGGATTTACCCATGGTTGTCTTTGTTTGGTCCCTCGGGCTTCGCCCTCGGGACCAAACCACGCCAACCGTGGGTAAATCCCGCATTACTCACACCCAGGCGTGGGTTATTGCTATAATAATACACTTCATATTGAATGCATTGGTCCAGTTATAACAGCATAATAATACACTTCATATTGAATGCATTGGTCCAGTTATAACAGCATAATAATACACTTCATATTAAATGCATTGGTCCAGTTATAACAGTATAATAATACACTTCATATTGAATGCATTGGTCCAGTTATAACAGCATAATAATACACTTCATATTGAATGCATTGGTCCAGATATAACAGCATAATAATACACTTCATATTGAATGCATTGGTCCAGATATAACAGCATAGTAATACACTTCATATTGAATGCATTGGTCCAGTTATAACAGCATAATAATACACTTCATATTGAATGCATTGGTCCAGATATAACAGCATAATAATACACTTCATATTGAATGCATTGGTCCAGTTATAACAGCATAATAATACACTTCATATTGAATGCATTGGTCCAGATATAACAGCATAATAATACACTTCATATTGAAAGCATTGGTCCAGTTACACAGGACAGAGCTCATCCTTCTCATGTGGAACTTCAACATAATTTCTTACATGACTAGGCGTCAAGCTTACACGTTAATAATGTCAACCAAAAGAGGAGAGATGAAAGAAATATCAGGAATATGAGCAGCAAGATAGAAAGGAACAAGTGCAAAGGGTCCGTATATGGGCAGCCCCTGCAGCAGGTCTTAGTACATATTATGTGAACAATATAAAAAACACATTAGTCCTTGTTAATTCCCTGGGGATCAGTCCCTCTGTACCCTTTACCTTTCTACACAGACATGCCAAGTTTTAGAAAAATCATCGGTAAGTGTTTTCTACAATCAGATGATAATGACCGCCTATGCCAAAGTGTCACCACCTGTAGTAGAAATAAAACTGCTTCATTGTAATATCAAATAACATCCAATGACCAAAAATGTACCTATGATACCAGGGGCAAAAATGAAATATAGCCAGCATATCCACATTATATATCTTTTCTCTCTATGGTTTAATGGAAGAGCAGGACCAGACCTTGTGCAAATAGTCAGCTGAGCTTTGATGACCCCTCTCATATTTACCTCCCATCATGCACTTCAGCCTGGGTAGTAAGCATTCTGCCTTGTCTATCAGCTCAAAGTGGGTAGTGGATGACAGAAGATCGTCTTGCAGTTAGTCTAAGAAAACAAAGCACAGTGACATTCAAAATTACACTCCAAAAGTTGTTCTAAGGCACCCAGAATATTTTCTATGTTTCTAATATAAACTAAGATAACCTGCTGATGAGTTAAGCCCTGTACGATCTCTGCCTCTGTTATGGTTAAACATTCATAAAGAAGGTATATTCAAATTAGACATTTTTATCTAATGTACATGTATAAATAAGGGGAACAGTTCAATAAGGAGGAAACAGTTGAATATACTGTCACCTTTCCATTGTCTGGACCCAACTACCAAGGAGACATTTCGGAAGTCCTTGAACCTGCCATTCAAATAATTGTAAAGATTTACCAAAAACAGAATCATTGTCTTTATCTATGAAGCCCATTCATTAGCTCTTTGTCTACCAAAAAAATGTGCAGGTCCCAGATTTTTGTTAGCATACCAAGCCCTACTGTACGGCTCAAATTCTTACATTATGGATTGTTCCAACCACCTCTTGAGTACCTGGAATCCTATATCCTGCAGGCATCCATAGTATGTTAGAATAGCACCCCCAACTCAGCCATAAATCCCCTCAGCTTGTGGCTCTATACCATTATCAAGGCATAGAGATCGAGTTCAATATCCCAATCCTCCTGCTACAATTAGCACTAATAGCTTTTTATCAAGTTCAGTACCCTGATCCTCCTGCTACAATTAGCACTAATAGCTTTTTTCCTAGTGGTTCTAAGAAGCCATGCGTCTCACAGGGAATCTGATACTAGCTGCTGATACATGTGTATTATACACATGATCCATAGAAGGTGTTGAACTAAAAATAAACTTTAGGAAGAATTATCTTGATAATCTGCATTTTACAGATACGTTGAAGTTTAATTTTATTTTATTGTAGAAGCATGTTTTATAGTTTCTTCTGAACTCTGCCTGAGTTGCAGTCTAACATTTTACTTTGATCCACAAGGGCAGCTAGCCTAGTAGTAGGACTGTATGAACCTATAAACTGGGCTGCTTTTTACCCTTTGGTACTTATATACTGAAGGGTCTCCTGTCACGAGGCTATCCAGGATGCATTGTCATTTGAGGTTCTGATCCTCATGTTAGATCAGATGGACTGAATTAATGGGATATGAAAGCTGCATATTTACCACAATGGAGTACCCAATCCTTTTATTTATGTCCATCCAATAAGACAACTCTCTCTCTCCTTCCCCTTACCTATTCAGCAAGACTCGTGGGTTATTTGGTTTGTTTTCAGGTAAGGTTATCCACACTTAGGGAGTCAAACTATATCTTAGGTAACTTAGGGAACTGGTGAATTATGGGAAGGAAACCTCTTAAAGGGGTTCTAGGATGGAGCACTGATGTTGGCATAATGGTTAAGGCATTTACCTTACAGACACAAGGTACAGGGTTTGATTCTCACATGGGGTAATTGGCTAGGCTTAAAATAAGCCACAAAGCCTAGTATGAACTTATGAATCAAATCTGACAAGCTGCTTGAGGGCCTGCATATCATATCAGATGGACACGAATGAAAGGATCTATTATTCTAAGTACATAACTTTTGTTTTTTCTTCATTTGCTGGCACAGAAGCAAAGAACTAAAAAAATATAGAAGAGACATAAAAGGAAAGATGAATTTGGCAGATTAAAACTGAGTCTGAAATAGGTCCATATGGATTGGTGTTCTAATCCCCATCAACATACATGCATACATATATAAAAAATCAATCAATCAATAAATATACAAACAAACAAATAAATAAATAAACCCCGGGCAAGGTGAGTGCGTCTTTGTCCTACTTAAGAACAGCATCCACAGTATTCTGCCTGTCTTTACTAAGTCACAGGTTAGATTGCCAGAGCCTCTTTGAGTCATTTGTCTGTCTGTCTTTACTAAATCACAGGTTAGAGTGCCAGAATCTCTTTGAGTCATTTGTCTGTCTGTCTTTACTAAATCACAGGTTAGATTGCCAGAGCCACTTTGAGTCATTTGTCTGGCCATTTTTACTAAATCACAGGTTAGATTGTCAGAGCCTCTTTGAGTCATTTGTCTGTCTGTCTTTACTAAGTCACAGGTTAGATTGCCAGAGCCTCTTTGAGTAATTTGAAAGTCATTTGCATGGTGTCTGGATACTCTAGCTGTGCACAGGCCTTCACCTTAATAACTGCTACAGCTGGTGCTTTCCTGATATATTGCTAGATAGCAGTCAGATTTTGCAATGAAGGCCTCTTTTTTTGAACTGACAGAGGCTGTCATGGTTGTTGCAACATACCATGTCCTAGACTTACCACCATGATTAGCACCAATCACTTTTCAGCCACAGCTTCCTACTTACTCCTTAACTACTGAAGTCTTGAACAGAGTCCATTCAGACTCTACATCTCTGACTTCTCCAGGTCTGGAAGAAGCTCTACTGGGTATGGGAGTTGAATTAACTCTGCACAGAGGCATCGGATAGGCAGTCCCAGGCACCCACACTACATACTCGAGTTTCCTAGGTCTTTCTAGCAATTGCCTCAGCAATCTGACCAAATATACCACAAATGATGATCAAGGTAACAGGTTATCACCTGTCCTGACTAGAGTGTCCAGAACGTACAGCTTCAGGTCTAGTGACGTGGCTATATTTGGCTCAAGATTATCTGGTTCCAAGCATGCAGCATCCTTATGTATGAACCTTGGTATTTGTGATGACAATGCATGAGTAGCAAAGACCATCTGTAAGTTGTTCCTCACTTTTATTCTTTCAAATCACACCTCTTCATGTATCTCTGCCATTCTAACATTGAAGTCTCCAAGTAGAACTAAGGAATCAGTGGGTGGCACCCTATGCAGCACCACAGCAAGATCTCTGCAAATGCTGAGTAGTTTGCATAGCTATTAGTTGCATAAATACAAACAACAAACAATTTTCTTTTCTGCAGCTCATGATCATATCATTTTATTTTACTTGTATTTCTTGATGAGGGTAGAGCACTTATCTCCATAAATCTTTTTCAGACTCAGCCCATGAACGATGTCTGGTTAAGTGACTTGTTTAGACTCACACAGTTAGGCAATAGAGGCTGTGGGAATCAAACCCTGGACCACAGGAAATAGCTTGCTAAGAGCTCCTTAATGATCTTTGTCAACTGCCAGACAAACAATATTACAATGACTAACTTGTTTATTTGCACAAACTGCAGTTATGCAGCATGCAGGTGATGGCTTCTGATGATCCCAACAACCACCTAGAACATTTTCTGATCATCAGATTCAGAGTAGGAGAGAGAAATACTAACCCTGCTCAAGAAATCTTGTTCCAGAACCAGTGCTGTGTGGAAAGGTAAAACCAATTAAATGTAGCTATTACTTTTTACTTACTTGCTTTCCCTCAACAAGCCTGCTATCCAGTGGTTCCAGTCCTACCTGACTGGTAGACAACAGGCAATAATGTGGCAGGGCAAACTCTCCAGCCAGCTACCTTTCACACTTGGTGTCCCTCAGGGGTCCATACTAGGTCCACTACTCGTCTCTATTTTTATCAACAACCTTTACATTGCTATCCCTAAAGCTACTTGCAATCAATATGCAGATGATTCCACTCTGATCTGCTCAGCCACCTCCCTATCCGAACTGCAAACCTTAACCCAAAATACATTTAACACTGTCGAGAACTGGCTCACCAACCAACGCCTACTTCTGAACCCCAAAACTAAATGTCTACTCTTCTCCCCCACTAGTAGATCTACCACACTTTCATTCTCTGTCACATCTAACAATGGTACCACTATTTCTCCAGATCATCACGCCAAACTGCTAGGGTTATCATAGACAATAATCTCAAATTTGACCTACAGGTCAACAAAACCATACAGACCATCAATAAGAAGCTTGGATCACTGTATAGAAACAAGACATTTTTAACCCCAGTGGCTAGGACTGCAATCGCCTGATCACACCTACTCTCTACTCTTTTATATGCCTCACCTGTACTCTCTAACATCAACAAATCCAAACTAGGTATGCTGTCCCATAGCCACAATCATATTGCCAGATTTGCCACTAGCTCCATCTATAGAACCCACCACTGCCAAAACCTTAAACAACTAGAGTGGCTAGAACTGCCCAGCTTAATTCATTTCAATCAACTCTTAATAGCGCACAAAATGTTGTACCACCCTGAGGATACCCCCTCACTTAAAAATATCATTATGCCATATAGCAACCTGAGATCCCTACGGTCAGCCAATAAACTACTGGTCCAAACCAACAAAGCTAATAACTCTGCTGGTGAATCTCTGTTTGCCAACTATGTTGGCAAAACCTGGAATTCGTTGCCAAACTATATAACCCTACAATCCTCCAAAAGTCTCTTCAGAAAAACCTCAAGCAGTATCTCAAAGTGAATTGGCTGTGCCCATGTACCAACCCTGATTAAGTTATAAACTAAAAGCATATTCTATAATTATCATAACTTGTAACTACATCACCAAGCTCTGCTGCCAATCTGATGTCTCTTACTTTTAATTGTCTGTCGATGAGAATTGTGAGTCCCTACTAGGGAACACTACTAACCCATTGTATATAATCACTTTGTTTTTATAATTGTTTGCTAACTTCTGTGTAATCTATGTAAGTTTGTCTATGTGGAGCTTTTCTACCCGGGCATCCACTGAAAATGGACATGTATCCAGTTGGACTATCCTGGTAAACAAATGTAAAATACATAAATAAATAAATTTTAGATCTGACACAGGCTCTGACACATTCCCCAGCAGTGAGATAATATTCCATATTCCAAGATTCAGTTTCCACTGTAAGGGTTTAAACTGTCTTAATCTGTGCCTTTGCTACCTAACATTTCAATGATGCTGTACTCCATCCTGGCTTTTGCTTTGTGGGTGGTGAGTCCCTACAGCTCTGACACTGCTGAGATCCATGGGTCATCTGAGTACCAAGCACCCATGGGTCAGCACCTCTCACAAGTCTGCCTTCAAGGATTCATACTGTATAAGGATACAGCACAGGGGTTCTGGGTGACGATCATTACTTAATCGTGGGTGACCTTTTATCAAATTTTATTATTTATTTAGTGTGTGTGTGTGTGTGTGTGTGTGTGTGTGTGTGTGTGTGTGTGTGTGTGTGTGTGTGTGATTGTGTGTGTGTGTGTGTGTGTGTGTGTATTTTACAGTTAGTCTATAATGCAAGGCCAGTAGTGTGAGGAGAGCAAACTGGACAACTGACTATGGATCCAACCCTCTGGGACCCACCAGTTAATACTGGACATACTGTTAGAGTGCAGATTATGAAGAAATACTCACCCTGGTGTTTTTATGTTAACTGCAAGCTCAGACAAACAGAAAAAAAAGTGATTTAGTATAATTAATATTTTTTTATCGGATGCTGGCGCTTGATGTGAACTCAAACACATCAATATGAATATATTACTAAAGTCTGCATACTGATAATCGGTGCAGTTTCTGAAGAGTTTCAAGTCTTGTGCCGACTGAATATTGGGATAGACTCTTGCTCTCCCGAGATCCTCAAAAGGATAAAGTAAACTATTGGAGAATGAATAAAACTATAAAGAAAATGTCCATCCTGATTGGAGGTGGGTTAGAAAGGTATCAGAAGAAGCATGTAAAATGCAATTATTGTTTTTTGGGGGTGGTGGTCAGGTTATGTGTGAAAGCAAATGGTAGTATATCTTTCAGTTGTCCCTGATATTCATATACAGTCCATGTTCGGCTACCAAAATGAAAAAACTGCGAATGGCTGTTGTTCGTCCGTCATTATTGATGATGACCAAGGACATCACGTTGAGGAGGTTGACTGATTATAGTGTCTGGCTGTGGCTGATCAGTCAGATGTGGGCTTCAAAAGCTCTGCCGCACGTCGGGCATAAGTGGTCAGCTGGGGTGGTTGGCAAACAGTTGGCTGTGGATTTAAACAGCTCACACTTCCTCTGTACCTCTGCAGTGCTGCTCTGATCATAGGAGGTAGCACCTTTGATGATGCAGCTTTGTCAGGTGGGGCAGTCTTGCATTAGGGTTTCCCAGGAGTCTGGGTCAATGCCAAAGCTCTTCAGAGAGACTTTCAGCATGTCCTTGAAGTGCTTTTTCTGGCCACCTTGTGTGCATTTGCCTCCCGCAAGTTCACCATAAAACAGTCTCTTGGGAAGGCATGTGTGTGGCATACGTACAAGGTGGCCTGCCCACCTGACCTCGGCTCTCCTTAGGAGGGTGTAGATACTTGGCAGTCCAGCTTGAGAGAGGATAACTGCATCTGGAACTTTGTCCTGCCAGGTAATTTTCAGCAGCCTTCTTAAGCAGTTCATATGGAAGCGATTCAGCTTTTTGACATAATGCTCATACACAGTCCATGTCTCACAGGAATACAGTAGTGTGGGCAGTACGACTCATACACAGTCCATGTCTCACAGGCACACAGTAGTGTGGGCAGTATGACTCATACACAGTCCATGTCTCACAGGCACACAGTAGTGTGGGCAGTATGACTCATACACAGTCCATGTCTCACAGGCACACAGTAGCATGGGCAGTATGACATGATGCTCATACACAGTCCATATCTCACAGGCACACAGCAGTGTGGACAGTATGATTCATACACAGTCCATGTCTCAAAGGCACACAACAGTGTGGACAGTATGATTCATACACAGTCCATGTCTCACAGGCATACAGTAGTGTGGGCAGTATGACTCATACACAGTCCATGTCTCACAGGCACACAGTAGTGTGGACAGTATGACTCATACACGGTCCATGTCTCACTGGATCACGGTAGTGTGGGCAGTATGACTCATACACAGTCCATGTCTCACAGGCATACAGTAGTGTGGGCAGTATGACTCATACACAGTCTATGTCTCACAGGCACACAGTAGTGTGGGCAGTATGACTAATACACAGTCCATGTCTCCCAGGCACACAGTAGTGTGGGCAGTATGACTCATACACAGTCCATGTCTCACAGGCACACAGTAGTGTGGGCAGTATGACATGATGCTCATACACAGTCCATGTCTCACAGGCACACAGTAATGTGGGCAGTACAACTGCCTTGTACACCTTCAGCTTTGTGGACAGTCTGATGCCTCTCCTCTCCCACTCTGACTCCCACAGCCGTCCAAATGCAGAGCTTGCCTTGGCGATGCGTGTGTCTACCGCATCATCAATGTTCATAAATCTGGAGAGTGTGCTGCTGAGGTATGTAAACTTGTCAACAGCCTTCATGATCTCACCTTCACTGGTGATAGTTGGTTCTGCGTACATATTCTGTGGTGTGGGCTGATGTAAAACCTCATTCTTGGTATTAATTGTGAGGCCAAAGTTTCTGCAGGCAGTGGAAAAGCAATTCATACTCTGCTGTATCTGGGCCTCTGTGGCAGCATTGAGTGCGCAGTCATCTGCAAACAGGAAGTTGCGCACAAAATCCTCTTCAACCTTGTTTTTGGCCTGTAGCCTTTGCAGGTTGAACAGCCTGCCATCAGTCCTGTATCTGATTTTGATGCTGGTTTCTTCGTTATAGCAAAAGCCATCTGCCAGCAAGGCCGAGAATATCATGCTGAACAGCATGGGTGCCAGTACACAGCCTTGCTTGACTCCATTGGTAACTGGGATGGTATCAGAGGAGTCTCCATCATCCAGTAGTCGAGCAAGCATGCCATCATGGAACTGGTGCACCATACTGATGAATTTGTCTTGACATCGAAAATTCTCCATGATCCGCCATAGCCCCTCATGACTGATGGTGTTAAAGGCTTTGGTCAGGTCCATGAAGATTGTGCAAAGGTCTCTGTTTTGTTCCTGGCACTTCTCCTGAAGTTGATGTGCTGTAAATATCATTTCCACTGTCCCTTGGCCCTTTCTAAAGCCATACTGACTCTCTGACAGGTGTCCATCTCCCATGTGTTGAATGAGGTGGTTGAGAATGACTCCGGCAAGGATTTTGCCAACAATCACTAGGAGAGAGATTCCTCTGTGGTTGTCACAAGACTGCCTGTTTCCCTCTCTCTTGTAGAGATGGACATTGGAGGCATCCTTTAGCTCCTGTGGGATAACTTCCTGTTGCCACATGGTCTGGAAGAACTCGGTGAGCTTCTGTAGCAAGACTGGTCCCCCTGTCTTGTAGACTTCAGCTGGAATGGATTCAGAGCCTGGTGCTTTGCTATTGGAGAGAAGCTCAATTGCTTCCTTAACCTCTGATTTCTTTGGAGGTTCTGCCAGGGAGGTGTTATGCACAACATTTAGAGCCTTAGACCTTCTAGAGGTCTGGCCCAGAACTCCAGATTTATAAGGGGACTTTTTACTCAGGTTCATTATGGGAAACATTCATCTTCTGCCCTGGACCCCACATGGTCTAAGACTGGCCCTGCTGTTGTATGTTGAGTTTTCATCCCTGAGCTGCCACTGAAAATGTACTTTACTCAGTGTGACACCCAACCTGAAAAATATAGATTTAGCAATGAAATAAAGAGGACAGGACTCAGAACTAACATTATTAGCGCTCTTAGTCTTACACAACATCATTTATGAACCCTTAGCATGCCCATCTTTCAGTCATATAGCACATCCTTACACCCCCAACAAAATCCTAAGATCAGAAGGCAAACAACTCCTAGCTATTTTCAATCCTTCAAAAGTATCAGGACAAAGCCTATATTCTTAGTCTATAGCTAAACTCTGGAACTCTCTCTCTCTACATAACCACAATGGCTATTATTACTAACCTAGAAGCTTTCAAAACCTCTGTAAAACAACATGTAAACAATATGCATCTATGCTTATGCTCAGCTCCTGGCTTGTTGTTTCTTTCGGCTTTTCCCAGTTAGGGGTCACCACAGCGGAACTCTGGTCCGCTAATGATTGGTAGTTGATTTTTATGTGCTGAGTTACCAGCCCTGATGCACAACCTTCAACAAAGGTACGCCCATTCACGCATGTCTGCATGCAGAAGACACTCTAGCTGAGAATCGAACCGGACAGCATCTTACTGTGAGGCGACAACGCTACCGCAGCAAGACCACCGCGGGTCCTAGCTAACCTTAACTTATTGTCTCCAACCTTGATTAATCTGCTTCTGGCTAACTTAACTTTTATATCTCTACTTCTTGATCGACACAGTTACCAAACATACTGCT